>NW_018023808.1:7642-9774 GCF_002006095.1 Pseudomyrmex gracilis | reverse complement strand
CACTTCTCTACGGTTGACTTTCCTGGTGCAGAGTCCAAATAATGTTTGTCAAGCCAAACCTTGGCTTCCACAGTATTTTTCTTCGCCAAAAAGCAATGTTTTATCAAGACACGAAATTCTTTTTTTTCCATTTTTTTACAATGCCACAATTTTGTTCACTCAAAATACTTTATCTCACAAACCAATTGCCCGGCAGCTGTGAAACTTATACACGTGTCTTTTGAAGGTTAGGGCTTACTAAAAATCATATGGATTCAATCCAAGAGACGTCATCTATGTGTTAGCCTACGAACTTTTCAGCCCACCTGTTACATGACACATACTACGTTGTAACTCGTTTCCATTATGTCCTATCAATAGAAGCTGTAATTTTCAATAATTGCAGGATTCATTCATTGATTCCCTTTTATTTCTGGTTACGCTCTAAATAATTTTTTAATTAATATTTAATTTTTAGAAATATTTACTGGTGTCAATATAACCTCTTTTTTTCAACATTTCTTAAAACTTAGAGGAATATCTTGCCGATACAGATATTCCCATGACACATTTGTTTCATGAATTATTATTTTATCAATAGGTTTACTTATTTCAATTATAAGACTAATTTTACTAGCTTGCATTTGAGAATCTTTAGCATCCAAACAAAAAATTATTTCTATATTCCACCAAAATTTATTTATTAATCTTTGGTGATTAAATGACTGTAATCATATTCTCGTATGTTTCATAGTTACAATAAATTTCTTCAACAAATAAATTTAATATAGCAGAATAAGTGCCAGGGTGTTAGATACCATATATAAAATCTAAATTTTTATTAAAAATTAATACACAAATCATAGGTCTTCAAACTTCTTCTATTCATATCTACGATATAATAATCTCTTTCTATGACTTCACAATAATAGGTTTAAATTTTATTACAACATTAAGTTTTTTAATTATATTATCATTCTGATACAATAATCTTCCGAATCAATTTCTTCTAGAAGGAAACATTAGTGAAATCTTATGAACTATATTGTCCTTATAATTACACTAATTTTTATTGGTATTCCATTCATTAAAACTCTTTATCTTACAAATAAAATATTAATAAACAACATAACCATTAAAGTTTTAGGTCACCAATGATTCTGATCATACAAATATTCTGATATTATAAACCTAGAATTTGATTCGTTTATATCAAACAAAAACAATTTCTTTTTTTGCCTATTAGATGTTGACAACCGCTGCATTATTTTTTTTAAATACCTTATTCAAATATTAACCACATCTACAGATGTAATTTACTCATGAACTGTTCCATCTCGAAGAATCAATGTCAATTTTATTCCAGGCCGATTAAATCAAATAATACACTGAATAAATCGACCTGATTAATTTTTGGACAATGCTCAGAAATCTGCGGGATCAACCACAGTTTTATACCTACTGTTAATGAATCAACAAGAATTAAAAATTATAAACACTGAGTTTTATCAAACTCATAATTGATTTAGACCATATATTATATTTAATTCATTAGATAACTAAAATTGTAAGTTTTTATTTTTTAAATCAATCCATAATAAAATAACGATTACTATAAGTAAGAATTAGGTTATAAAAACATTGAAAGTGTCAAGTTAAAAATATTAAGTTTTAATATTCTTATATACCACAGATAGGACGTTTACTTTGACTATCTGTAGAATGCTTAAACATATTTTTATTATACTTATTAATTTTATCAATTTACTTCTCTATTATAATTAACTCACCAACAAGAAAAAAATTTTCTTGTAAAGTTTCTTTAATATAAATGATCTTATTTATACTAAACTAGCATATTTCATATTTACTCTCAATGCCCATAAAATTTAATCAAATACATATTAATGATAACAAATCTATTTAGAGTATTTGAACCTTCAACATCTAACTCAGTTTTGTTAAACTGAATAAGAATAATAATAAATGAAATATCGGGTAGTAAGAGCCGTTTGCAGGATGTTATGCAGAATGTGCTTCAATATATGTATATGTATACACATATACGATGAAATAATTTTTTTCCTTCATATAGGATGCGGGATTTGCATCACGTATATATAGAGGACCCCGTATACCCCCCTAACTAATTT
>NW_018023808.1:5608-7552 GCF_002006095.1 Pseudomyrmex gracilis | reverse complement strand
ATTTCATCGTATATGTGTATACATATACATATATTGAAGCACATTCTGCATAACATCCTGCAAACGGCTCTTACTACCCGATATTTCATTTATTAGTTTAAAAGACTTCAGAGCCCGAAGAAATCTTCTTCTTGTTCTTTATTAATTTAAGAATAATAATTTTTATTTTAATACTTTGACTAAGATTTTGACTATTTCCATCACGAATATATATAGTAATTAACTTAATCCTTTTTTTCATCTTTAAGGCATTCAAAGGTCTTCTCCAATACTCTTTCTGTAACATCATACTTTTATATGCTACAATTATGTTTATCTTATTTAATAACTGTATAGGTATTTCTATACAGTTATTGAATAAGCTATTTCTTTACAGTTATACAGCCTCAAGACATCTATCCTTAAGGTTATCTGTATCTCTAAGGTTATAAATTAGAATTACCATATATGGATTAATTAATTTTTCTAATAAAATAATAGCATATCAAACTTTTTCAGATACTCCATCAGTATTAATACCATTTTATAGTTATTATTAAATCATTCAGATTGGTTATTATCCGACCTTTTATCTTAGCAATTCGACTAGCAGCTAACCTAATTGGTGGACACCTCCTTCTAACGTTTATAAAATCAACAGGACAAGAGATCTTTGTTTTAATTATTATAAGTAAATATTATAACTATAAGGCAGATTTTATTATTTATTCTTAAAATCTCCGTGTAAATTATTCAAGCTTATGTATTTTCAATTCTTTCTGTTCTTTACTTTAAAGACTTATATGATAAATAATCAACTCTACCATTTAGTTTCACAGAGACCATGACCGATCCTGACTTAGAATTCTTTCCTCATTAAGAATTTTCAAAAACTTAATTTTCATGGCGGCATGATTTGATAAAATTAAAACATTAGTCTTACTATCAATTCCTTGTACAATCATCTGTAATAATTGTACAATGATGACGTGATGTAATCCGTGAGTCCACATACCGAGGCTTTTATACTTTATGAGTGTATATTGGATTGCAATTAGATATGATTCTTTTTATTATAACTGAAATCTTAATTTTTGCATTCTTCTTCTGAGCTTATTTTCACTCATCTTTAATTAAATCTTTAGAATAAAATTCGACTAAAAACTCCACATAAAGAAATTATAAAAATATAAAATTTTATTATAACAAACGGAATAAATTTATTTATTTTTCTATAGAATCAAATATCTTAATTATTTGATATTAAATAAATTATAGATCTAGCAGACAAAAACTATAATAACTTAAAACTAACATGCATTTCTAAATAAAAAAATGATACATACTTAAATCTCAGACTTAAAATTATTCTCATTAACTCTAACTGCCTTAAAGTTGATATAGCAATAATCTTTTTCAAATCAAATTCAAAATTAGCTATTAAACCAGCTATAAATATAGGTAGTAAAGAAATAATATACAATAAATCAAAGAATCAGGTTGTTATTAACAATTTAGTAACTCGAATTAATAAATACACCCCAGCAGTAACTAAAGTGTAAACTACAGAAGAGACAGATGTAGGAACTGATATAGCTTAAAGTAATTAATAAGAAAAGGGAATTTGAGCCCTTTTAGTAATGGCCACAATAAAAATTATTAATATAAGTAACACATTATTGCTTAATATAAATTTGTTGGATGTCGAGGAGGGTCGGGTGATTAAGAAGAAGTTCTTTGCTCGAACTTATTACAATGTCCTTTATTGCTCCTGTTCCTTACAACGTTCTTTACACGGCTACGTCTCACTGCGGTAAACTCTCCGGCTTGCGGAGCCAGACAGTGAGCTAGCAGTCCCAACTCAGTCTCCCTCTGCTTCATCCACGCGATCGATTTATAGTAATCGATCGCGCTGATTCAGCAGGCCCACCGGTCCTAGCAACGGCCGTGCTAGTTACCGGTGCC
>NW_018023808.1:2558-4354 GCF_002006095.1 Pseudomyrmex gracilis | reverse complement strand
GACGAATGGAAAATGTAACCCGTGGGCAGACCAATTATTCGCGTCCTGGAGGCCTTTTATTATTAGTTCGACCGGTACCATTTCTAGCTGTGCAAACTTCGCTTGTACGTCCGTGACGTAACCCATGATACTTCCCACGTCGAACTCGAGTTCCGTAATCACGCTGCCTAATTACATTAGATACTCGCTAAGTTCGGCTTGCTGCGCGTAACTGTCTATCTGTTGCGTTATTTTAATCATCGCGTTTTTTAACTTGTTTTCATTTCTCTCTACGACCTCCTCTACGTTTTCTACGTGAGCAATAGTCGCGTTTATAACCTGCAGCTGATTTTTAACCACGTGCTGCAAGACAGCTTGTTTCTTGTTTATCAACTCTACTTGTTCCGAAACTCGCTTTTCGTCTTCGGCATCCATTGTACCGAACAAAACTTTCGCGACGGAACCTACTGCGTCAACCAGCCCCCTTCGACGATGTTTTTGTGTTCCCACTATCGTTTTAACGCGTTTTACTACCTTTTCCACTTTTTTCAATCTTTGTTGCAACTCCGCGGCAAACCCTTCGCACAGTTCTCTATTTTTGCGCGTTATTGTCGCGTTCTCGCACGCTTTAACTGTATACTCTAACACGTGTTCCGTATGTTCCGTTCTTGTGTATACCGTTGACACGTCTAACCTTACTACTAGTCTCCACTTTTCGCTAGCGTGGAGCATCGTCCCGTACTTTTCGTAGTACACGCCGGGATTGTGTTGGAATTTTCGTATGTGGTATCCTTGGTCCTCGGCTTCACTCCACGCGACGCAAACGGTAAGTATTACTACTTTTATTAACAACATTTTTTCTTGCAAGCAAAATGTTTTATACAATACGCCTTACATTTTACTTTTACCGCGAACGGTGTCGCCTAACAGGTGGAACCGCGAGCGTCGGTCGTACTCCGAGTTCGTTACTCTGTCATCTAAGCTTTTGTCATTATCGCTTATACTAATTCTAGGACTTACATTTGAGACGCTCTGCTGTCTCTTGCACTTCGGATCATGGCTCTTCACGTCAACGCGCACCAGTACCTCGTTTGTCACCGACCAGGTCAGAACGGTGTGTTTTTTTTTTGTTTACTACAAACCACAAACAAGTGTAAGTGTCTGGTTTCAAAACCTTCGAGTGTGTGTCCTTTTTTTTTTTTTACGACACCAACCTGTTTTAGTGCCAGAATGTCCAAGTTCGTCTATTCGTCGTGCACTGACGACAGCGCGGAGGAGTCGTCCTCCCGCGACAGCACGGAGTCCTCTTTCCCCAGCTCTGAGGACGAAGGTTCTACTCCCTCGCGTCCTGCGACGCTCCACACCCCCGAGGGTCCGCCGCCCTCACCACCGGGTTNCCCGGAGGTGATCTACCTGTGCTCGCGGCCTCCGCCGCCTGCCTCCCCCGACCCGGAGGTCAACCCGGACAACTCGGACGGCTCGGAGGACGTTATTTGCCTGGGTCCTCCGCCGCCCGTCGTCCACCCCCTCATCGTACTTTCAGACGATGAGTGAGGCAACCTGGTGAGTTTTTTCTTTCTTTAACNTTCTACAAAGGCTTTCAGCCTATTCACGTGCACACTTTGCGTGCGCCGTCCTGCTTTTACTGCANACGTCACGTCTGACGTTTTCGCTATTATCACGTAGGGTCCTATCCACTTTGATTCCAACTTCTTGGATCTACCTCTTCTTAGTGTCTCGTCATAAAGTAGGACTTTTTCTCCTACGCTAAACGCTGCTTGCTTTGTTTTTTTATCGTAGTAACGTTTCGCTTTTTC
>NW_018023808.1:0-1768 GCF_002006095.1 Pseudomyrmex gracilis | reverse complement strand
CTCTCCTTCGCTTCGCACGTGCATGCTTCCGCGGGAGCTCTGCTCAGCGCGTCCGCGTTGGTATTCGCCTTCCCTTTTTTATGCATGATCTCGTAGTCATACTCTTCCAATTTTAACCGCCATCGCACGAACCGCGATCCTGGGTCCTTTACGTTAAAAAGCCACACCAGTGCCTTATGATCAGTGATTATCTTGAACCTCGTTCCGTATAAATAAGGCCTGAAATGCTTNACTGCCCACACAATCGCGAGTAGCTCTTTTTCTGTCGTGCTATAGTTTCGCTCGGCTTTATTCAATACTCGGCTCGCGTACGCCACCGGCCGATCCTGACCTACCGCACCTTGCGATAGCACCGCGCGGACCGCGTAATCTGACGCGTCGGTTGTCACGATAAACTCCTTGTCAAAGTCCGGATATGCGAGCAACGGAGCACTAATTAACTTTTTTTTTAAACTTTCAAATGCTTGCTGTTGTTCGTGCCCCCACACGAACGCTTCTTCTTTCTGCAACAGTCGTGTCAACGGCTTTGCTACTTTTGAGAATTGGTCGATAAACTTTCTGTAGTATCCTGCCAGACCAATGAACGCCTGTATGTCCTTCGCCTTTTTCGGAACCGGAAATCCCTTGACCGCCTCTATCTTCGACGGATTTGGCGATATACCCTTTTCAGTGATCACGTGCCCTAAATACGTGACCTCCTTGCAAAAAAATTCGCACTTATCCGGCTGCAACTTTAAATTGTACTTTCGCAACCTGTCGAATACCTCTCGTATCTGCTTGCTGTGTTCTTGCAAACTCGCACCGTGTATCACGATGTCATCGAGATACACAAAACACTTGATACCCTGTAGTCCCATCAGGACCGAGTTCATCAACCTTTGAAACGTCGCCGGCGCATTTCTCAATCCAAAAGGCATTCTGTTGTACTCGTAGTGACCATGCGGCGTAGAAAACGCTGTCTTTCCTCTGTCTTCCTCGTCCATTGGTATCTGATAATACCCGGACGCCAGATCTAACGTTGAGAAATACTTCGCATTCCCAAGTTGATCTAAAATTTCTGCAATATTTGGCAGTGGAAAAGAATTGCCTATTGTCGCTTCATTTAGTCGTCGGAAATCTACGACTATTCTTAATTTTCTCACGCCGGACGCGTCCATCGTTTTCGGAACCACTAGTAAAGGTGCGTTCTACTGACTTTCACTATCGCGTATTATTTCGCTTTCCAACATTTCTCCGATCTACTTTTCTACTTCTTGCTTATGCTTCTGCGGCAACCTATACGGCTTCACGCTTATCGGAGTGGTGTCAACTCTCACAGGTATCTTACGCTTCACCGCGCTTGTTTTAGATAACGGCTCCCCTGCAAGATGGAATATATTCTGATACTCCTCGCATATCTCGTGCAATGTTTCTTTCTCTTCTTTATTTAGATGCTTCACTTGCAGTGCCTCTTTTACTCACTCGCGGCGTGTTGACCTCTCCGTTTTTACGCTTGTTTGCTATTTCGTTACTTGTCCCACTCTCTTCTTCGAGTGCTTCTAATTTAACACGCGGAGTGCCTATTGTTACCGCTTTTTCCGTAGTATTTACTATACTCACGGGGCAGAAATTTCCTTTCGGGTGTACTAAACAGCTTCCTATGAAAACTCCTGGCTGCGTTTCTTCCCCTTGCACTATTCCGATCTGATTACTATCAGTAATGGCTTGCACGATTGTTTCGCTACGAGGTTGCAATTTTACATTTTTATACGGGCGCAATTGCAACGTA
>NW_018023807.1:9144-10456 GCF_002006095.1 Pseudomyrmex gracilis | reverse complement strand
AATTATTGAACCGTATACAAGAGCTTCAACGTGAGCTTTAAGCAACCAAAGATGGAAAATGTAAATAGAAAATTATACTAAAAAAGCTCCTGTAATACTGAAATAATTTTATCAACCAAAAACCTTACGTCCTTAAACTTCATAAATGAAAAATGCAAAAATCATATTTTCACAAATAAGAACATACATATAATATAGTAAAAGTAAAAAAATTGACAACATATAAACCAACAAATAAAAAGAAGCTCTTAATCACTAAGGGCTAGATCTCCAATACACAATTATGAAGTATGTTGGAATAAGTCTCAACTCAAAAAATAAATACATTACCATTAAAATATTTATTGTAAAATACATTAGAAGGATTAAAAGCATTAGTAAGAAAATAACAACATTAGAATTTACATTAACTTTATTCTCTGAACTCAAATATATTACTCCCAAAAGTTCACAAAGTTATTATAATTAATGAATAAGATCTTTTATCCAACATAAATTAATCAAATCTATAGTACCCTACTCTATTTGACCCAAACTTATAAGATATTAACATAATTACAACTCTTGAAAAACACAATAACTAATAAAACCTAACTATAAAAAAGTTTAAAATTAATGAAGTTAAAAACATGAATAATAAAAATAATTTTATCATAAAACTTTGATAAATTTATAAAATAATATATAAAATATATAAAATATATAATATATGAAATATATTATAAAATAATATAGCATTTCTATAATATCGTACAATTAAAACCGACATTGATATACCTAAAACTCTTTCACACAACCTAAAAACTACATAATAAATTAAATAAAAATCCAAATCCATAGATAAAAGTTCTAGACCTATAATCAAAATTATATTTAATACTACTAGCTCAATCAGTAACAAAACAATTAATATATATTTATAAAATACTATTACCATAATTAAAGAAACAATTACAATTATTAAAAAAAATACTTATAAAATATCACATAAAATGTATTTTAAAACGTTTAAGTAAAAATTTATAGTTTGAAAAAAAACTAAATTTTGTAAAAATTGTAACTAAATAAGTCATTTTTACCCTACCAAAAATAATACAAAGCAAAAAACTAAATGTTTACACCTTTAATCCTTAAAATTAATATTCGTAATTTAAAATTTTTTTTCAAAGTAATAATTATATTTTACAAACAACTAAATTATACACAAATTAAAAGTAACTGTGCCTTTAATATATGCTTTTATAATTACAACAATGATCTTTATGATATAAAATAACTTTCATCCAACTCATCTTATCTTCCTATTAGTCTT
>NW_018023807.1:5507-6624 GCF_002006095.1 Pseudomyrmex gracilis | reverse complement strand
ACTAATAAAAAAAACTAAAGCCATGGGTAAAACTATAATAAAATTTCACTACTAATATACTTAAAATGAATCTAACTTCATAAGATATCATTATTGAAACTGAACCTAACTTTCTCATTATTGAATAAGTCGAATTGGAAGATCATCCTAAAAACAAAACAATGTAACTTCCCCAACTTATAAATACAACTATTAATAAAATTGAATAATTTAAATACTAAAATTAGTATAAACAAATAATATTAGTAATACTATCCACAATATTAATATGATAAATATAAATATTATTATTAAAGAAACCAAATAATATAAGAAATACTCAGATTTGACACCAACAAACAACTTTTTTCTCAAAAGCTTTAAACCAACACAAAGAGTTAGTAGAAATCCTCCGTAACCAACTTTATTAAGACATTTTCGATTTTGAATATATGCTAAAATTTTACGCTTCAAAAATGTAAAGAAAAAAATAAATTGAATTACATAAATAATTATCAAAAAAATTGATACTACATTACAAAAAAAAGAAACTCATAAATAACATTAGTATTTATTTACAAAATGTATACATAATTAAATTCTAAATTTAATGCATTAACTCTGCCAAAATTATTTATTTAAACACAAACAAATTTAAATAATTAAATTCTTTCGTCCAAAATTAATTAATTTTAAAATAGATAAAAACCGATGAAGCTCACGCCGATCTAAACTCAAATCATGTAAGATGGAACAAGTCAACCAGACCTATAAATTATAATCCTTTTTATAATTTAAATTCTTAATTCAAAATAGAGGTCCCAATCACTTTTCTTAATATGAACTAACCAAAAGGAATACGCTGTTATCCTTGAAGTAATTAATTTTTAAATAACTAATTATAATTTCTAAGTCACTAATCAATGTAATAAAAATTTAAAGTGTAATTAATTTAAAGACCATCTCAACCACATAAATTTTAAATTTCTTGTAAACTCAAAAAAAAAGGTAAAAACAGGCGCCAAGTACACGCACAACACGTAATACTTTAAATTAAAATTCTAAACTCAAATTAGTACTTATTAAAAAATGTAAGTTAGTTTTAATATAAAACATTTTATTTCTAAAAAACCTACGT
>NW_018023807.1:3062-4373 GCF_002006095.1 Pseudomyrmex gracilis | reverse complement strand
TCTTTCACGTACATATTAACAAAATAAACTTGACTTTTTTTCTATTATGTCTTATTTTACAGAAGACAAACATTAAAGATTAAACTCACAATTTTTTTAATTTTCGCGCCGTCGTTTTCACATTCTCTTTCGCAAATCTTTTATTCTCTCTTTTACTCTTATATATCACAATCTGTTTTTTTCTCTTTCTTACTTTTTTTCTTTTTCATACTCTTACTCTCTTTCTCTCACTCTCTCTCTCTCATACTCTTTCTCGCACTCTTTCTCACTCTCTCTTACTCTCTCCCGCACTCTATAACAGTCTCTTTTACTCTCCCTCACTCACTTCCTCTCGCACTCTATCTCACTCTCTCACACTCTCTCTCAGTTTCTCTCGCATTCTTTGTCACTCTCTCTTACTCTCTCTCGCACTCTATAACACTCTCTCATACTCTCTCACTCTTTCTCACTTTCCCTCCCATTTTCTCTCACTCTTTCTTGTACTCTCTCTCACTATCTCTCGCACTCTTTCTCACTCTTTCTCACTCTCTCTCGCACTCTCTCTCACTTTCTCTCATCTCTCTCGCACTTTTTCTCACTTTCTCTCAGTCTCTTTAATTCTGTCTCGCATTCTCTCTCACTCTCTCTCACTCTCTCTTTCACTCTTACACTTTTTCTCTTTCTCTCTCACTTTTTCACAGTCTCTCTCGTACTCTTTCTCACTCTCTCTTACTCTCTCTCGCACTCTATAACACACTCTCTCACTTTTCTCACTCTTTCTCATTTTCTATCCTACTCTCTCTTACTCTTTCTCGCATTCTTTCTCACTCTTTCTCGCTCTCTTTCTCACTCTTTCTCGCACTCTCTCTCACTCTTTTTTGCACTCTTGTTTGGTCTCTCTTACTTTCTCTCACTCTCTCTTGCACTCTTACACTTTCTCTTTCTCTCTCTTGCACTCTTACACTTTCTCTCTCTCACTCTCTCTTACTCTCTCTCAATCTCTCTCGCATTTTTTCTCATTCTCTCTTACTCTCTCTCGCACTCTATTACACTCTCTCTCACTTTCTCTTTCACTATTACACTTTTTCTCTTTTTGTCTCACTCTCTCTCAGTCTCTCTCGCACTTTTTCTCACTCTCTCTTACTCTCTCTCGCATTCTAAAACACTTTCTCTCACACTCTCCCACTCATTCTCTTTTTCTATCTTACTCTCTTTTACTCTTTCTTGCACTCTCTCTTACTCTTTCTCACTCTCTCTTATTCTCTCTCGCACTCTATAAGACACTCTCTCACACTCTCTCACTTTTTCTCATTTTCTATCCTACTCTCTCTC
>NW_018023807.1:0-1137 GCF_002006095.1 Pseudomyrmex gracilis | reverse complement strand
TGTATAAAATTCTATATAATCTTCTCGTCCCATACTTAAATTTCAGCATTTTTACTGAAAATTTAATTTACAAAAAGATAACTAAATAAAGCTTAAGTCTTATCAACTCATTTATCCCAACTTCTAATTAAAAGGCAATTTATTATGCTACCTTTACACAGTTACATTACTGCGGCGTTTAAAATTATATCACTGAGCAGAGCCACTCTCAAATTATTATAATCAAAAGGATATGTTATCGACAACCATGTGAACTTAGAAATTTGCCTAGTTTATATAAATGTAATCTTAATTCAACCTTATATTTTCTTTTAAACCATACTAAATTTATTATACTATTATTATCATTATTCTATTTATAATAATATTAAATAACTAATCTACTCAAACAAATTAAAGTATCATAAAACTCCAAAGTCTAAATTAATATTATAATAAATCATTAAAATATTAAAATTATCAAAAATCTTATCTGCAAATATATATATATATATATATAGAAATTACATTTTAATTAGTCACAAAGGTTACACCCATTAACATAGTAAATAAAAATATTAATACTTGATAAATATTTTAGTTTAAGCAACTAATTAAATTAAACCATGTAAAAACTAGATATCAGAATAATCTAATACTATATCATTTCTACACTTTTATTTCAGATAATTATGACCCAATACCATTACCATAAACTTTATAGCTCTTACTCTTTCAAGAAAGACAAATACATCGAAAGGCCGATACGAGCAGTAAAAAAATAGACCGGAACGTCTATTTATTGACTAAAAACAACTTTTTATACACGACCAACCTGTATTTTATTGCTCGTATCGGCCTTTTGATTTATTTGACTATTTCACGAGCGATTGATTGATTCTTTCAAGAAAGTTTATAAATCAATTTTATTTTAAATATTTTCTGCTAAACAAAATACTTAAAAATAATTATATTTAAATTAATAATAAACAACCCCACTTACATTAATAGAAACATTAAATAATAAAAAAAATTTAAGTATATTAAAATACAAAACAAAATGCTATCAGCATATAATTTTAATTACAATTAAAACTCACTCAATTAAATATATTAATTCAAGTATATAAAAAACTTTTTTAATTGACGAAAAGTCAT
>NW_018023806.1:8201-9879 GCF_002006095.1 Pseudomyrmex gracilis | reverse complement strand
CACGAACAGAAAAAACGCAAGAATACTTTTTTCTTTAGTTTTTCAACGCGAATCGAACGAATGCAAAAAGAAGTCGATTGGTTTAGTCGTTGTGAAGAAATAGCTGATTACAAATCTCCCCTCCACTAAAAAACCTCAATCTCGCGTATAAGACGCACGGCGTGTCTCGTGCAGTACGAGCGCAACTTCGTTGCGCGTGAACTTGGCGCGAGGCACTACCGTGCCTCTTGATTGAGTGAGTCAGTCGTGCAAAAATTATCGTCCACGATATATGGTTTTATAAATAAGGTTCAGCAGATAGATCGCTACTCGTGCCGATATATTGAAGCTTAAGAAAAACATTTCGAGAACAATTAGTTTTTTTTTATTAGTTTTTTATTTATTTCTTATTAAAAAGTGTTGTTTTAGTATATAAAGAATTATTGCATTTTTATAAAATAAAAAAACGTATATAAAAATATATTAAAAAAAAACATGATCTCAGTGTTTTTGGATGCTAATTATTTAAGGAAGCATTTTTGGACTTATGTTTTGAATAGAAAATTTTTTGTTCAGAGGTAAATTTCCTATCAGATCACAAAGTTTGAGCGTCACTCTATACATAAATATAAAATTCTTATACAGGTCCGTAAAATTTTGACAGCCGAAGTATAGAGATAGATTGAGTTAAACTGAATAGAAAAATTATTTGCCATTTTGCAAAATTTGCAATAGTTATTGAGTAATTATTGAATAAATCAAGCCAATCAGCGCGGACCTTTAGCCAGGCGCACGTCAGTGAACCGCGCGCATGGTGTGTGAGCGCTCCGCGCGAAAACTTTCTAGTGTCAGACAGTTTTAGTTTTAGTTTTTTGATTAATATTATAATCGTAACGCTCTTCATAGTATTCGACTAAATTTATATATATATTTATATAATAATTTCGCCGCTTTGATGAGATATCGTCCGTTTTTATGGCGGCAAAATGTTGCTCTTAGGCTAAGCCATCCATATTGCCTAATCTATGATTGGTCACAACCAGCGTTGCCGTGGAAGGTGTCACGCGATAGAGAGATAGAGAGTGACGTCACGCGATAGAGAGATAGAGAGGTATGATTCGCGTCGTACCTCACCTTCCACGACAACGCTGGTCGCAACCTAACCTCTATTGTGCACGTGTCGTAGGCTTATTATTTCGAATTCAACCGTCGCCACAGAGGTGAATTCTTTGTGCTAGCACAGTGAATCTTATATCTTGATATTAAGAAGCAAGAAGAGGCAGTACGAGACATCGTTTTGCAGCTGCAACATTAAAAAAACACGTAAATATGAAACGAAATAACATTAAATTATCTGTCTCGCGTAAATCAATAAATATAGTATCGGTAAGACAGCGTGATAGGGTTATGTCCGAAATCAGAAACAGCATAACTGAGCAAAGTTGTTCTTCTTCTTCTAAAACTACCAATAATATTGAAAATAACAATCAAGATATTCCATCAATTGCGGGTTGCAGTTCTTCTATTGATATTAATTTTGTAAATGATACTTTTAATATGAAGCACAATATGAATATAGAAGAGGATGAGCTTTTCTCTTCCTCTTCATGTGTTTCTGATGTCAGTGATATATCTTCATTGTCATCTACTAATTCTTTTGAACCATCATTTCGCGAACGTTTAGTATCTTGTTTTGTGA
>NW_018023806.1:5462-6906 GCF_002006095.1 Pseudomyrmex gracilis | reverse complement strand
TCACGGACTCCTTCATCTCATTGACGATGTCAAACGTTTTGGTAGTTTGGATTCATTTTCTGCTTTTTGTTATGAAAATAATATGGCAATTTTTAGGAAATATTGTAGAAAACCGAATCAACCTCTTCAACAGTTTTTTAATAGAATGGCAGAGAAACAGATTAATGATATAAACGATAATCATGAAATTGATTCCTCTATTCGCGCGTCTATGTCACATAATAGTGATAGCAGTAATCGTCCTCAGTATCGTAAGATTCAATTTAACAAAATATCGCTAAGTATAGATGAACGCGATAATTGCTGCATTTTGCGTGACGGATCTATTTGTATTGTCTTTAACATTGTTATGAACAATAATTCCTATCTTTTAGGTGTAAAAAAATTTTTAGAGATTGAGGATTTTTACAATATTGGTATGGAATCTTCAACTTTTGGAGTATATAAATGTACAACGTTAAGCAACNAACTCTTTTATATTCATTTGGACGAAGTTAATGCGAAATGTTATAGAATGCCTTTTTGTACATCGAAAGACAAAGATGGAGAAAATCATTTGGAAACGTTGCAATATGTGGTCGCTGCTATTATACATAGTGAAAGAATGTAAGATCTATTTTTTTTTAACTTTTTGAGCTTTTATTTTTATAGAAGTTGGAAAATATAATACTCTTCTTTTTTTCATCGTATTTTTATAATAGTTTGCTTTTTTTACTTTCTCTTGTCTTATTTCTACATTCTTTTCAAACATTTGCNAATATTTGTTATTGAATGCCATTCTATACTTGCTATTTTGTTGTTTAATCTTTTGCTTTTCTGCTGGTTTCCATTTGCTTCTACTNTTCAGTATATTATATCTGCATGTTTATCATCAATTTTCTTAATATCTATCTCTTGCTATTGTCGGCTTGTGATTTAGATATATTTCATCAATGTATTGTACATATTCTAATATTGTTTTTTAAATTTTTTTATCAAATTGAATTTTATATTAAAAGACAGATTAAATGTAAGTTATAAAAAGAGAAAAAAATAAAATTTTTAAAAAGAGAAAAAAGATGGTTTACAAAAGTAACTTACAAAGGTAAGAGTTATTACATACAATATTATTCTTGATATTATATTAAATGCTAATTAAATAAGAAAATAATTTATATAGTTTATAAAATGATAGATATATTGTATGCAATAATGTTTTACATTTTAATTTTTTTTAATATCATGATTATATATAATTTTATGATTATATTATATTTATGTTTCATAATTTTCTGTCTTTTATGAGATGTTATTAGTAGGTTAAAAGCTTTTTATTAGGACAATTAATTTTAGAAACTTATTTTGCTTTTTGCCGCAGCTACATAAATTTTGTATATATATTATGTATTACCCACACAGAACAAAAACTCCATTACATATACATTAGACGTCAAAAGTTCCATGT
>NW_018023806.1:2839-4650 GCF_002006095.1 Pseudomyrmex gracilis | reverse complement strand
ATCTGTTATACCTGGTTACTAAGAGTTATCTGTTATAAATTATAAATTAAATTAGAAATTAAAAACAACTATAAAAAATATANCGGTGGTAGAAAAATGTATCTGAAAACATATGTGTAAAGTGGATATTTTTTTATAAAAGCGTTAATATATTAATAGTGTTTAATGTTTACAGGAAAATACACGAACGCTTAGATCGCATAGAAGCAGAAATGAAGTAAGAATTACATCTATTAATATACTATTTATATTATACTATTATATTATATTATACTATTAATACGTGACTTTTTTTTGTCNGTATGATTTATTTGCAGACGAGTAAATTCCATTGTAGAAAAAATTTTTAAATGCGTCCAAAATCGCCATCGCGCACCGCAGAAACCGGCTATTTTTCTCATAGCGTCGCTTTCGGACATGGATGCTTTTGAAAAGATCGACGAAGATGGATATTCCAACGCCGTAAATGAAAAAAGAAATTTTACTTTATTGTATTTATAGTTTTTCTTATATGCAACTATATTAATCTTTGATATGTAGGTAAATTATTTCTGTTATATTGGCGGTTTTAATTTGAGAGAAGCTGTGAACATCTGCTTNAAAGAAAGTTTGAAGGATACTCTCGTGCCGAATTTTACATGGTGGGGCCGTGAAGGACATCGGTCATTATATGATACTCGTCTTATTATGGCGATTTATGGTCGTAAAATCAATTATATTTATTTATGCATAATATTATTTCGTTCGTAACAATAATGCAATTTGTGTTTAATTTTTAGATAGCGTGTGCCAAAACAAATACTTTGAAAAACCAACGCGCTCTGAATTCCAAGTGCAAATGCGCGAGGCATTGAGGATGTCTAAGGAGAGACACAGGAGCAGATCACGCAGGAAGACTGTTCCAAACGGCGGCGGCGCAAAGATCCAACGATGTGATCTATGGAACGACAGGGAATTGAATGAAAGTACGGATCAAGAACTTACAAATGATTAGACAAAGTATGCAATAACTTTAATTTTATTTACTTACTTACTTGTTTTAAGTAACTTTTGCAATGTGACAAATTTGTATGTACATCTTTAGACAATACGGAAACTATGCCACGCGAAAGATTGGGGAAAACTATATAAGTTTGATGAAGAAGACGAGAAGAAGGAGAAAAAACTACGTGAAGAAGACTATATTACTCAACTAGTGGATTGAACAACATATAATATTGTTATTTCTCATATTTTCTGTACAGTAATTAATGAAGCCAAATATGACTAAGACAGATAACTGGTTTGTGTTTATCTCACTGTCAAAACAGCTATCTGTCTCACATAAGTTATATCCAGATTCATTTGCTGGACAGAATGCTTGATCTATATATATATACATATATATATATAGACCAGATCGCTATGAAGATAGACTAAAGATCAGACTGAAGTGTCTGACACTAAAAAGTACCGATTGATATATATATATCAATTGATACTTTTTAGTGGCAAACACTTTAGTTTTAGTTTCTTGATATTAGTATTATAATTGTTACGCTCGTCATAGTGTTCTATACGACTATAATATTAATATTCTCAGTCTTCTTGTGTATATTTTAATATCGTTTGTCGCAAATACAAATAAATGAGTATATAAGTTTTCTTTCTAAAACTATGCTAATTTAAAAGCATTGAGATGCGCGATAAAAATGTTACACTGTGAAAATTAGAGATAGGTTTAAGGCGTGTATGTGTGTATAGCGAAGTTAGAATTTAAATTAGTGTTTAAGACGTCAATACATTATATCTATCTATATATAATTTTAGTA
>NW_018023806.1:0-1359 GCF_002006095.1 Pseudomyrmex gracilis | reverse complement strand
GTTTTATATTATTCCACTAAATTGTAATTAATGCCCTATGTACCGTTTGAAGAAATTTTTTGTAAAATCATTTGTATTTTATATAGCTCATTCGACAGAAGATGACTTAAATAAAAGTCGAAACGTTTCGAGACACATATACAGTCTTCATTATTGCACCTAAGTTCCTGCATTTGGTTCACAGAAGCCCATCACTCAACACAATTGAATTTTATAATACGAACCCGAGGAAGTCCTCAATACTCTCGCAATGGTTAATTTTTATTTTTATAGTTTCTGTAACACTGCAACAAACAGAAATATTACAGAAATCATATCAGTCAAGTGAAGCTGTGAGTCTTACTGAATCAATAAATGGTACTTATATAAAAGTTTCATATTTGTTGTGTTTTCAATAATTAACACATTACATGTTGTTTTCAATTTGTTAACAATATTTTTCTGTATTATTTTTGAACTTCAGAATCATCAATAAAAAAGAATAAAAACACTCGATCAGCAAATGAATCACCTGATATTGCAAAACGTCCTAGATTGAGCTTTCATTCACATATTTCTGACACTTCTTTTTCAAACGATGTAGTTGCTCATGGTAAATAAAACTATTAATTTTTAATATTAATTTTAATTTATACATTTAGATTTATGCATTTCAATTTTAAACCCAAAGAGAACAGAAATGTCAAAATAATGTCAATTTGATGTCATATTGACCAAATTTTCATCATTTTTTGGTCTTAATAAAAATCTCGATTTCAAATGACTTAAAAATGACTTTTTAGTGACTTTTTTTATTGTGCCGTTTTTGACTTTTGAAAATTTCAATAATATTTAAAAAAAAAAAGAATTAATTTTTTGAAAGTATATTTTATATACTATTTAAGATGGCTGTTGTGTAAAAAAGTTTTATAAAACAATTATTTATTTATCTACGTAAATAATAATTTTAAAAAATAATTACTTGCAAAAAATGTATTAGATAAATGTATTTAGATAAGTTTATTATACATCTTTAATATAAAACATTATAATTTTGTTAATTTTAGTTCTAAAGGCACATCATATTTTTTTACTTATTTTTGTATTATTTATTTTTTTAATACAATTACATGTGCAATGAAATTTAATACTAATGTTTTATTATTAACAATAATAATAATTTAGTTTAATGTAAAATGTACTTTATTTTTCAAACTGTATTTACCGCTTAACGCGTAACGCCTAACCAATCAGAGAGATTACGTATTTAATATGAAACATATATATTAAACACGTAATCTCTTTAATTGGTTACGTGTTACGCGTTACGCGATGAATAACAGTAGGATCGCACCCTTATATATAATTACATATGTATAG
>NW_018023805.1:9786-11229 GCF_002006095.1 Pseudomyrmex gracilis | reverse complement strand
TGATACTCTAAGGAACAAAATATAAAGTGTGTGATACTCTAAAAACTTACCTTTTCAAAAAAAGGTAAAAACAGGCGCCAAGTACACGCACAATACGTATTGTATTTAAATTAAATTATTTTTTTATTTATACTCCAAAAACTTCTTTTTTTATAAAATCTGTTTTACAACATTTATATACTACAAAACATTCTTTCTCTAAAAACCCGTTTTACAAAAAAAGTGATATCACAAAGTAGCACCACGTAAATTTTGTACGTTACTTTTGTACATTATCCTAATCTAAGTATACATAACTACTTTATTAAGTTTTTGTTACGGAAAAAATTTTGAAAGAAAGAATTGTCTAGGCTTATTAAATTAACAAAAGGATTTGTAGTGAAACTAACAAGTAGACGCAGCAAAATTTTACTTTCCGTGAAAAACAAAAAAAAAAGAAAACATTTTGTCAAAATAAAAAATATTTAATGCAAAAAAATTTGGCGCGGCTGCATCAAAAATTTATCTACAGACAGACATATCTTACATGTGCACATGTATCAGACTGCCGTGCATATAAAAATTTCAGTTTATTTTTTTGAGGTGCAGCCGCGCCAAGTTTTGTTGCATCAAATATTTTTTATTTTGACAAAATTTTTTCTTTTTTTTTGTTTTTCATGGAAAGTAAAGTTTTGCTGGGTCTACTTGTTAGTTTTACTACAAATTCTTTTGTTAATTTAAAAGGCCCAGACAATTCTTTCTTTCAAAATTTGTTCCGTAACAAAAACTTAACAAAGTAAAAATAATATTTTAAGGCTCGTGAAAATTCAACTAAATATATAAGGCCAATACGAGCCGTTCACAGGATGTTGAGCGGAAACTTGTACGTGTATACCATATATATATATATGTATACACCTATAACAAGTTCACTTGTAAATTTTTACAAGTGAGGTTTTTGAATTGAAAATTCAATTCTTAAATTCATACGGGATGCAGGATTTGCATCTCACATATGAAAGACCCCGAATACCGCCCTAACTAATTTTAAAATATTGCGAAAAAAACTCCTCGGCTAGGGAAGGCGATGGCATGGTAAGCCGGAGATTCCAGGTTCGACTCCTGCCCGAGAAGTTTTTTTTCGCAATATTTTAAAATTAGTTAGGGGAGTATTCGGGGTCTTTCATATGTGAGATGCAAATCCCGCATTCCGTATGAATTTAAAAATTGAATTTTCAATTCAAAAAACTCACTTGTAAAAATTTACAAGTGAACTTGTTATAGGTGTATACATATATATATATATATACACGTACAAGTTTCCGCTCAACATCCTGTGAACGGCTCGTATTGGCCTTATATACTTACTTAACAAAGTAGTTATGTATACTTAGATTAGGATAATAATGTACAAAAGTAACGTACAAAATTTACTTGGTGCTACTTTGTGATATCACTTTTTTT
>NW_018023805.1:4953-6396 GCF_002006095.1 Pseudomyrmex gracilis | reverse complement strand
ACACACACACACACACACACACACACCCATACACACACCACACACACACACAAGGTGGTGTACATTCGAGCAACTTTCACATGATGCACCTTGGATAACGCTAATGCCGTCGGTACTTTAACTTTAAAGACTCATAACTTTGCAAGTATTCATTAAAAAATGGCTTGTAACTAGTGTTTCAAAAACGCCTCGATGTCAGCTACAAAAATGTGCGATAAAAAATAGTGGATTTTATTTTAAAAAATCAATGTGATTTTGACGTTATTCAAGGTCAACTTGTTAACATCGCTAAATACATCACTGTATACTTTGCAACTTTTGTCTCAAACATTGTTTTTAAAACTGTGTACTTTTCGAAAAATTTAGCCAGTCCGGATCATACGAAACACCTTAGGTGTCTCATATTAAGTGCGCCAGGTAAATATCTCGAAAAATATGAGAAATACAAAAACACACGTTTCAGAAGTTATTAGGTAATGCTGATCTAACATTTGATCTGAAAAATATCTTTCCATTTGTGCCAAAGTTACTTTCGAAATTTTTACATAAGAACTCGTATGTTTGTAGTTGACGTTGAAAAGTTTTCGAAACACTATCTACTTATTTCTTTTGCACAAGCCAATCTCAAAATTGAAATCTTCAAAATTAATCTAATTTTGGTTATATAGCGTAACAATAAATATAAAATAAAAAAATATTTTGAGTCTCGATTAATATAATTTCTAAGCTTACATCATCCAGAATCGTTTTAACAGCTTCTTTAGTACGACCAGACACAATTACAAGTCTAGGTAATTCGTCTAGTTTTTTGATCTTATTTTTCGGATTTGATTTTAATAATACATGACAGTTTGCGCCACCGAATCCAAAAGAATTTACACCTGCGTATCCGCCATTCCATGGTGTAAGTTCATTAACAATCTTTATTCTACCTTCAATTACAGCAGTAAGATCGTTTCGCGGTGATTTAAAGTGCAGAGTTGCTGGAATTTTACCAGTTTCCATTGCTATCAGTACCTGTAAAATTTACAATTATATGTACTATTATTACGTTACAACAGAGTTTCCCTTGACTCAACTTTTCAGAATCGAATTGTTTCTATGACTTTTGTCAGATGTTACTTTCACTCTTTGTTGAATTTCTACAAATTGCGCATCATTGCATATACTGTATATCAAGGTTGGGTAAGTTAAATTTTTTTTTTATTTAAGTTAAGTTACAGTTAAAGGTCTTAAAAATTTTATTTAGTTAAGATATAAGTTAATCCATAATGAAATTAATTGATTAAAAGTTAAGTTAAGAAAAAAAATAATTAACAAGTTAAAAGTTAAATTTTTTTTCATGATTTTAGTGTTTTAGTCTTACAAATAATTACAAACATTTACAGTGTTTTAATCTTACATATAATGGAAAAAATAAATGTACACTTTATTTAGAAATAT
>NW_018023805.1:0-4773 GCF_002006095.1 Pseudomyrmex gracilis | reverse complement strand
AAATAAAAAGTTACTAGTTACCGATAAAATATAACTAAATAAAGTTAAAAGATAAGAGTCTAAAAATGTAACTAGATAAAGTTAAAATTATTTAACTTTTAAACTTTTTAACTTAACTTTTATCTTTTTAACTAGACACTACCCAACCTTGCTGTATATATATTATCGAGTGATAGAAACATAATTTTAACACTTTGCTGGCCGGCTAGTTTAAGCCAAATTTATCTCGTGCAGCTAATTGTAAGATAACTAAGACTACGACCTAGAAGGCTTTTATAAAAAGTCTTATATTACTTTCAGGCTAAAAAAGTTGCTGATACTTTTGCAGGAAAGTTTCAAATATTGGTAAATTTATGATTATTTGATGCATTTTTATATGAAAAAACAATACAAAAATTTGAAAACGAAAAAGAGACTCGCGAGACAAGTTTCTAAGCGTAAAAGATGTAGAGTGTAATGTTTAAAAAAATGATATACCGTTTAGAAATATTAACTGACTGATTTTTACAATAAGAAATGCGTTTCAGTGCTTTTGCTTTGGACAATAAAAATGGATTGCCTCTTAAAGCGCTAAGCGAACACACACATGAACATGCGTTGTTCGTATGCACAGTTATTCAAACTAATACAACCATTTTATGTTTTCAAAATCCTAGAGTTTATATTTGAACTTTTTGCGGAAACAGCATGCAACAAAGTAAAAATAGATTATTTATTATAGCTTATTATGTATATATCTACATACTTTTGCTATTTGACAGAGACCACTAGCAGGTTCAGAATGTCCAAGATTTGATTTTATTGAGCTCATCAATAAAGGATTATTTCTGTTTTTACAGAAAACTTGATCAATAGCTTTAACTTCTACTGGATCGCCTACTATAGTACCAGTTCCATGAGCTTCCATATAAGATATCTCAGAAGGTGCAATTTTGCATTCCTCATAAAATTCTTCTAGTAAAGCCTTTTGCATTTCAAAAGATGGATATGTGATACCCTCTTCTTTGAAACCATCGCAATTTGTTTTAACATTAACACATGTAGCGTAAATTCTTCTTGCATCTTTTGCTTTCTGCAACAACAGCACAGCAACGGTATCACTGCGCATGTAACCACTAGCTTTTTCATCAAAAGGTCTGCAGTAACCGTCAGCGGACAACACTCCTAAAATTATTTAAATAATAATAGTTTGTCTTATGGATATGTTATTTCTGTGGTCAATATTCTGCATTATTGATGTATAGTAACCGTCATTCATGCGCGGCGAAAGAAATAAATTCTTTTTAACGTTTTTCTACTACCGCGCTAATTTATTTCACCTGACCATCTTATTTGACTGTTTATCATCAGCTAGAGATGGCCAGCTAAAGCAATCTGACTCAATAATAAAAAAAAAAAATTGAAAGAGAATTCATGTCTTTCACTTCGCACAATTTAATGTCAGTTTAATTATTTTGTGATAAAATAGAAAACCAAATATGTACTGTGTAATAATAATATAATTTAAAAATTAACTATACCAAGACTAAAGAATTGATACGTTATATAAGGATGTAAGCACAGATTGACACCAGCTACAATGGCTGCATTACATTCTCCGTTTTTTATTCTTGTGTACGCATGAGCTAAAGCAAAAAGACTTGAACTGCAGGCTGTATCTACAACGTATGATGGTCCAGAGACATTTAACCAAGAAGAAATCTTGTTTGCCAGAAAAAATTTGGCTGATGAATGTACATATTCAGCTACCTATAATTACACATAAAATATAATTACAAATACATATGTATATGTGTCTACAAAGTATTCGACAATTACTTTAATATCTCTCGTAGGCAGGGAGAAGAAGTAAACCTGAATCAAAAAATCTTATATCATTTTGCGAGATTCGCAATAGTTATTGAGATCTTAAGTAACAAAGATCCGCGAATAAGCATGCTAATACTTGTATACCCAGATAACATTTTGCGAGCAAACTCGTATCTCAGTGCGTCATCATATAAACAGCATATATCCAGTAAATCTAGACAGCATTTTGTACGTGAATATCCAGTCATCACACACAAGAACGACTCATTCATTTTAAGTATGTAATACACTGTCAAATTAAGAGTAAATGATTTGTAATATGTTAGCAATTTGCGCGTTATTTGTTGGTATATTGGTAGATATTTGATAGTTTCTTGTGCGCAATATGCACGCGTGTGCGCGATGAAATATATTCACAAACAAAATTCAGGTAAATCACATACAAGATTTACATATTTAATTCGCGCAAAGATAACAGCATATACTATAACATACCTATACATAATAAATGGTAGCCGCGCGAAGCGCGAAAAACATCCCGATGCGTGCTTAATCGCGGATCTTTGATAATTAAGATCTCAAAAACTAATGCAAATCTAGCAAAATGGTATAAGACGTTTTGACTCTGTTTTACTCCTTCTACGTGCCTACAAGAGATGTTAAAGTAATTGTCGGACACCATGTATATAAAGTAAAAGTGCTTATTATAAGATAATCGCTTAATGCGAGATAGCTATTTTATGTAAATGGCTGCAAATTCATAATTGCATATTTTTAACACATCACTTACAAAAACATCAAACTTTTTGTTAGAGTCGTTCGCTGCCGATGATGACGTGAGTAGTATGTGGGCACTTATGGCGCGTCAAAACAAACCCCCTCCACCTAACTCCCCCACCACTTCTGGCGCCATTGCTCCACCAGGGTGGTTTTTCCCCTCCCTCGGTGGTGATTGGCCACGCCCACTGGAAGAGATGGAAAAGTGACATGATTTATGACCCCTAAATTTTTTATAAATTTTTTATAAATTTTTATAATTTTCTAAAAATGTGTATTAAAATTTTTTTTTGTTGAGGAATTTGTGTGGGAGGAAAGTTCGAGAATGTTCTCGAGTAAGAATTCTTTATTAAAAGAGTATATATTTATTTAAAAATCCGTTTCGAAGTGTGGCTGGTACTGGCAATGGCGGCGCTCCGATGTTGTTGCCTCGTGCGTTCAAACGTGTATGAGAGCAAGTTGGCGTCGGTTGAGTGAGGAAGTGTAAAGGCGGGGGTGGCTGGCATCGGTCCCGAGAAGGATCAATCAGCGTCTGGGCACTTATGGCTCCCAATGAGCGAGGTTCAGGGATAGTTGATGAGGATGATAGGGCCCCCAAGGAAGGACCAATGAGCGTCTGGGCACTTATGGCTCCCAATGAGCGTGAAGCATAGTTGAGGGCGTCTAGGCGAAATAGAAATCGAAGCAGGCGTCGCAAGACTGTGACTAGAAAGTCAGGGATGTAATATAAAAAAGGAATTTATGTGTCCGAATTTTTTCTGAACGATTTTCATCTGCGCGAACTTGTACGTGCGGGTTGACACGTGCGTGCCGATGAGAACATAAGTTTGAAGACAAAAAACAGTTTATGACTCGGGACCGTTAAACCTGCGCGTACTTGTTCTCGCGAGAAAATTCTATGAGAGTTTTCGATGGATATTCAATGTAGACTAACACGTTTATAAAAATGTGTGAGGAGTTTAGGAATAGGTTTCTTGGGAAGAATAAGAGAAAACAACTTATTACAGTTATTCGATATAGATATATTTTGAATACATAAAAGAAAATACAAGATTACAGTTGATTATTTGTTTTTGTTTTACAAGTACAGTGTTGAATATAGTGTTCAGGAAAGCGGTTTTGTACATTAGTGGATTTCGTAGAGAATATTTTACGAAATAAACATACAATTAATTTGTCTTTGGCGTCGACATTTCCGGAAAACAGTTGTAAAAATTGGGAAAGGCTATACCCGCGAGCCATAAAATAGAGAAACACACAGCAATAATGCCCGCATTTGCGAGAAATATCCTTGAAGTTGAGTCGTGTTCCATGTGTGCGTTGCGGAATTTCTTCGAAGTCGCAGAAGGAAGCGAGAATCTGACGGCGGTATTCCATAGCTGTCGAAGTAGATGGCGTGTCTGTTTCCATCGAGGAAGAAGGCAACCCAATGGGTTCCTGGTTGATTGTGATTGTCTGTGTTAGCGACGATTGCTGTCCACTTCGTCCACACCCTGGGCAATTTGTCGGCTAGATAAACTCCCGTGTGTCCAGATATTTGCAGTTGTCGCAAGGCTTGCAATATTTCTTTCGTATTCATTATTTCGATACAGATAGTCGCGAGAAAGCGGAGTGAATCTTATGTATTCCATTATAAAATTCGCTCGCAATATTAACAATAAGTAAGTAAGTATAGAAAAATATTACAAGGTCTGTTTTCGAGCTTTTAAAGGATCTTAAAGTTTATTTAAACAAAAAGCATATAAAACGCAGTAAAACGCAAATGAAAAACAAATAAAATTAAGAGATCCCAAGTAGCATAAAAACGTTCTCAGAATGTTCGGCGAATGTTAGAACAGTAACAGTGAAAAACGTTTTTGTTATGTTAGAAGTTCGCTCAGGACTAACATTCTCCTAACATTCAGCAAACGTTCTCAGAACGTTTTACTGAAACGCTTCCGTATAACATTCGGCGAACGTTACACAGAGAGAATAAAAAAATTTTTCGCAGGTTGCATTTTTACACAGCTTCGAGATTTCACTTGAAGTAATTTTTGGAGGCCCGATTCAGCTCGCCAATCATCCAATAAACTCTATTGAAAGAAACTGGATCTGAAAAAAATCTTAAGATGATGGCAGGATTTGAACTCGAGACCTCTGTATTCACAGCCCTTGCACTCAGTCCGCGAGACCACTTATTCCTTACTA
>NW_018023804.1:8706-9740 GCF_002006095.1 Pseudomyrmex gracilis | reverse complement strand
GCATTCCGGTACGTTTCCGGCGGTATTAGTTCTATCTCTCGAGTTATTCTCCCTCTTAAATTATCTAAATCTTGGGGCTTGGTGGCATAAACTTTACTTTTCAAGTAACCTCACAAAAAAAAGTCAAGTGGGGTCAAGTCCGGAGACCGAGGTGGCCACTCAATACGACCCCTTTGCCCTATCCACCTGTCCTAAAAGACCTCATTCAAATATTGACGGACAATGACACATGAGGTGGAGCTTCATCCTGCTGGAAATAATTTTCATCCATATTTCCACTAGCTATGTCTTGAATAGCTCAAACGATTTGTTTGTGAAGCATGACTGTGTATACCTGTGCTGTCAAATTGCCTTCAATGAAGAAAGCGCCAACTGGTCTACCAGTAAAAATAACAGCCCATACGGTAATTTTTTGTGGATATTGGGTACGACTGTTTCTTTTCCAGTGAGGAATAACGTCACTCCAGTACCTACAATTGTGTCTATTTACATTTCCAGTCAGTTCAAATGTTGCCTCATTAAAAAAAAACACTATTATTAAGTAATAGAGGATCGTCAACAATCATCTCCATCATAAAATCACAAAATTCGATGCGTCTATCAAAATCGTTTTCAGACAACTTTTGGCACAAATGGAGTTTGTTTGGATGCCATTTATTCAATTTCAAAATTTTACTGACAGATGCGTAACCGATTTCGTGTTCTTGTGCAACGCGATTGATGGAAATATGGAAATTTTCAACAAAAGATTGTAAAACATTTAATGTTTTATCATTATTTGTTGCTGGTTTACGTCTACCAGATCTTGTGCGGCTTTTAACGCTATCAATGTCCTCGAAACGTTGAATAGTACGCATTACAGTACTTTTAGAGATCCCAGTATTTTTATTCCAAAAATTTTCATTAAATAATCGCGGTACTGTTTTATACCCTCTTTGTAGATCTCCCCATTCTCGCATCATTACCAGTGTTATTCAATCTTTTTCAGAAAGCTCCGCCATTCTTAATTAGTGCAAAGAAGAATTAATCAAGTA
>NW_018023804.1:5766-7131 GCF_002006095.1 Pseudomyrmex gracilis | reverse complement strand
CTTATATTTTGATATGACTTTTCCACACATGTGACAAACATCAACAAATAATGTACACGTTTCATGTAGCCATCGCTTGCAACGCATGCATTAGATCCAATCTATTTTTTCCATTGTGAAATCATAATCTTCTTTACTCCCAACACATATATTTGATAAATTATTATCAGAAACATGTAATGTAATTTTATGTTTAGAACTACTACTGCTTNGAACAACTTCAGTACGAACTAGCTTTNTCTGAGTTTTCTTAATTGAAGTTTTAATAATTTTNTTAACAGCTTTTTTGGATGCATTTTTCCATTTTCAATTTTTTAATGTTTATAGAAAACGTTAAATTAATAGTCTGCTCATTTCGACGTTTTAACTTAAAATCTTTTAAAAGAATGAATAATGAAGGCTCGTGAAAATTTAAAACTAAGAATAAAAGAGCCAATACGAGCCGTTCCCAGGATGTTGTGCAGGAATAAGCGTGCATGTATATATATGTATACACATGTATGAATTCACATGTAAATTATTTTTACATGTGGGTTTTTTGAATTGAAATTTCAATTCTTAAAATCATATAGGATGCTAGATTTGCATCTCATATATGAAAAATCCCAGTGCTTCGGTGGCCTAACAGNNAAGGCGATGGCACGGAAAGCCGGAGATTCCAGATTCGACTCCTGGCCGAGGAGGTTTCTTTGCAATATTTTCAAATTAGTTAAGGGAGTATCTGAGATCTTTCATATATGAGATGCAAATCTAGCATCCTCTATGATTTTAAGAATTGAAATTTCAATTCAAAAAACCCACATGTAAAAATAATTTACATGTGTATACATATATATACATGCTTATTCCTGCACAACATCCTGGGAACGGCTCGTATTGGCCCTTTCATTCTTAGTTTTAAAATTTTTTGTTACAGATGGTACTGGAGAAATTTTATTTAAAATTTTTGCAGGAGAGACAATAACAGGTTGTACGTTTTGTTCAGTAATATCAACAATATCAATATCTTTTGTATCTTGTGTAACTGGAAGTAGCTATGTTAACCTCAACTTCAGTAAATTCCTCTGTTTGTTGTTTGTCTTGATTTGTTGATATATTATTGTCAGAATTAATAAATGCATAATCAGGAATTGCATCAACTGTAGAATTAATTGTGTTAACCTCAACTTTAGTAAATTCCTNTGTTTGTTGTCTTGATTTGCTGATATATTAGTGTCAGAATTAAGAAATGCATAATCAGGAATTGCATCAGGATTAAAAGGATAAATTCCGGTAGCTCCAAATCCCGAAATAGCGTTTGCTGGTGTTGCTGATTTGCTCCAGGTTTCATTTAATAGTTCTCCAAATTGTAGTCGTATAAGTTTT
>NW_018023804.1:2634-4301 GCF_002006095.1 Pseudomyrmex gracilis | reverse complement strand
TTTTTGAATATCATCATTAAATCTGTTTGATTTTAAGCTGATTGGCAAAGTTATAAGCTAGTGTACGAAAATCATCTCGAGTAAACGGAAAACCATGCTTCTGCATTGTTTTAATGTTGCACCGTTTTTCCTTCATTTTTCTTTCCAAATATGCAGGTAGGTCCCATTATATCCTTTATTACCTTGCAAGATTTAAATTTTCTTTCAAAAGTTTTTCTAGGAATACCATTTTGAATGCTTGCTTGACGTATAGAAATGCCTTTTTGAATGGCTTCTATGGCTGCAGTTAATTGATCTTGCGACCATTTACCTCGCATCATATGATCTGAATTTCAACTTTTGTTTGGCATCTTTAAAAACACAAAACTACTGTCACCATGTATATAATAAAATATATGACAAATATTACAATATTTACTATCATAGTAATCACACATACTCTTATCGATAATAATCTATCAAATGTATTAGATGCATGGATTGCCCGATATCGCAATGCGCTATCAGATTGAACGACAAGATTCTAACTTTGTAATTACGCACGTTATAACCTCAACATTTACGAAGTAACTATCGCGATAAATTATAACAAAATTAAAATAAAAAATTATACTATTTTTCAATTATAATACTTACTTTTATTGCACATAAGTTACAGAATACAGAAAACAAAGTGATAGTGCGCAGACGTAGTGCACTCGTGTGCTGCGGTTCTCTGCGTTGTGCACATGCGTCGTGCACAAAGATTGTGGCCATCTCACCATGACAAAAATGGGCCATCTTTCCCAAAGTGTGAGAAAAAGATGNCCATAGTATTTATAAATAAATAATAAAAATGAAAATACACACACACAAATTATTAGTTACATTACAATTTATGTTCCTTTATTATGTATGTAATATTGATTACGGCAGTTTAACTGTAATGTCTTCGACATTATAGCAGCTTTTAATAGACATATGCAAAACTTTGCAGGCAATCNAAAGTAAAGATATTATATAATTTTCACAATATTGTTATTTTAAATAGTGTACGCACATAAACTATTGTAAATACTGATTACACAGCCACACAAAAAAAATTTTTGGTTCTGACCTGGGGGTCTGACTATGCCTACTATATGTTTTTGGGGTCGCTGAATCCGAATCTGAGGTCTGTTTTGTCCTATCAGATCAGGATTTGTTCATAACCTCAAAAAAACTCATAAAACCACATATAAAAAATTTTTTTCTGATTTTGGGTCTGATAATTCCTTCTATATTTTTCATCACGCATGCCCGAAATATGCCACTTTGCGCAATAGTTTTGATTGTAGAAAACAGCTGATTTCACACTCCGTTTGATTATTCTGCTTCAGCGTGCGATTTTGGGATATCGTACGTTGGAACGTGCGATAGTGGAAATATCGCACACTTGAAGCGTGATTTAGTAAAAAAAAACAAATCTGAAAATATTGTTCTAACAAATAAACATTCAATATATTTATATTCTTAGGCTTATTCAACTAATGTTAGTCTAGTGATTCATTGTACCGTCAGCATTAGCATTATCCGATGTACACCGCGGGGAGGTTGCACGATCGGGTTTTGTACATCATGTAGCCCTTAAAAGGACTGTTGGTTAAATTTGTTCATGTTAGGCATAATATTTCACTTTTTTCAATGTT
>NW_018023804.1:0-1229 GCF_002006095.1 Pseudomyrmex gracilis | reverse complement strand
AATTGGAGCTTTTACCGATAAAACTGTCTTATAAACAATGTTATGTTTGTTCTTAGTAGTAAAATTTTTACTCACTTCATTTGAACAAAAAAAGCAATCATTTTTACTAAGGGGTTTGTTCCATTCTGCTGGACTAGAATATTTTATAACATTTTTATTTTGTTCCCAACGGTTAAACATTACTTTACAAGCATTATAAATTATATTACTGAACCCACGGATGTTCACTAATATGCAAACCAAAAATTTCGTGGTATTTGATTTTGATGGTATCATCTATTTTTTTCCTTAATGAACGAACTTCATACTTGCAGCAAATATAACAAAATACGTCACGATTTATATTGCAATCGTGAAATAAACTCTTTCTTCTTGTAGTTTTGTACTCTACATTAGTCAAGTTGCCAACTAACGTAGAGCTGCGGTTGCATGATGACGACACTTGCGGGCCCGCTTTCCCACCCTAACCAGCCGCCGATATTGGGGTTCCGAGTCCCTGCATCGTAACACGTTTCTTACGTGTGTCTGCCATGACGGCATGAATGCCGTAATCCAGGGACTCTGCCCGATAACGGAATAGCTCCGTTGCCCACCGTCACCACGTGGAGGTGCCCTGGACGCAGACACACGTAACTTCAAATAACTGAACAATATATACGGTAATAATATTGAACAACATATTCTTTATGGGGTGCTTAAGTCAAAATAAAAATTGTGTAGTAAAACGTGAAATAACCGTAGTTGTGCGATTATAGACATGATATAGATTTTGAATACACGTAGTTATTACACTGGATTATTAAGAGATATGGTGAGNTTGATTAAAGAGTTAGACGAGTTCTGAGGCTTAGGAGCTTGAATTTTTTTATTTTAATTCAATTCTTAGAAATTCAATGTGCGTTTAATAGNTTGAATCATCGGTTTCTTGAGGTTATGGAAGAATCATGATCTGATGAAGCTAAATAAACATTGGATTCGGAATCAACGACACTAAAGATATATAATAGAAATTGTCAGACCCGAAATCAGAAAAAAATTTTTTATATGTGGTTTTATGAGTTTTTTTAAGGTTATGAACAAATCCTGATCTGATAGGACAAAATAGACCTCAGATTCGGATTCAGCGACCCCGAAAACATATAGTAGGTATTATTAGACCCAAAATCAGAAAAAATTTTTTTTATATGTGATTTTGTGTGTTTTTTGAGGTTATGGAAAAATCCTGATCT
>NW_018023803.1:9640-15238 GCF_002006095.1 Pseudomyrmex gracilis | reverse complement strand
TTCCGGTGGTATATATCGTAATAGATCAATTATGTCCTTGAATTTTGCTGTTGTAATTTGTCTGATATTTTTATATAGTGGTGTCAATACAATATTTTCGAACTTTCTTGGTCTACCCCGACGTGGTAATAAATTCAGGACTTTAAAATTTTCATTCTTATTCATTGATGTCTTATAGAAAATTTTATACGGTTTATGTCTGACAAAACGCATCCAACATATTTTTAACCAGTTTATTGATTCTCCATCAGAATTCTTTACCCTTTTAAAAATTGCGTCTTCTAATAATTTTGTTGATAGAAAATCTTCTTGTCTCATTTCATTTACAATAAAGTTATTACCTTTTCGACACTTTTTAATTATATTGTAATAATTTTGGGGAACGAACAGTAAATAATTTTTTTTAATGACATTTTTACCACGCCAAAATCTCTATCATTTGGTAAAAACGAATGTCCTGATATTAAAAATTTGTGATCTATGATTTCCACATTATTGTCTAAAATTTGGACAATTTTTAACCACATTAAAGCTACTTTAATGTTTCTATTTTGCCCGGCGCACATGTCACTGTAAGCTATAATGTGTCTTTCGGTTTTTAAATTTTTAACATGTTTTAGTATGCATGAAACAATTTCTTGAGCACCTCTGGATGCAATAGTTTCATCCCAAACGTACATGTAAACATTATCGTTGTGAAAATTGTGAATACCCAAATTTAGAACATACATATTGCGTTTGTAATATGCTACTGAGGTAGTCAACTTGGGATACGGTAATGCTTTTTGCAAGTCGAAAGAGAAAGCGAAATAATAATCTGAATGTCGTGATACTTGCTCCTGATCTTGTTTTAGTGATTTCCTAGCTGATTCTGCTAGTCTTAAATGGACATCGTGTTCTTCTGTAAGTTTATTCTTTTCTTCATCATCGTTCGATGCTTTAATTTTAATGTTTAATAAGTCACATTTTTGACATGTATCTTTGCGCGGTTGGTGGAAATGTAAATTAAAATCTTTTTTAAATATTTTTCTGTAAGTCCACTCATTAACGGCTTTTATTTTATTTTCCTCGCAATAAAGCTCGTATAAATTAAACATTTTCCTAAGAGTTAGATCAGGATGTAAATATCTTCTATTAGGATTATGAGATCTGGTATAATGGGATTCATATTTAGGAAAAGTTTTAATATGGTTTTTTAAACGTGCTTTTTGTCATCCTCAGATAATTTTCTTGATGATTCAACCATCATCCCACGTAAATCATTGCCTACATTTACAGAGTTTAATACACGTTTTAAGCGTCCTTCACTTACTTTAAAAGTATCCAAAAAGAATTTTTTACAGACGGGAACTTTTCCTGTTTTAGAATTTAACAAATACCTAAAACTCCAATTTCTCGGCGACCCTTTTCCGTTTGTTTGGCGTCTTCGTTTCACAATTTTGCGCTCGACAGCTTCGTAAAGCAATACATTTTGTTTATTAAAATCTCCCAAACCCCAAAACTTCTCAAAAATATTGTTTCTTTCTTCTTCATCGTAATTTTTTGCGCAAGCTTTCCGACAACGGCAATCTTTGTTTTGGAAAATTTTTGCAGGTACAATATTTCCGGTTTGAGTACAATATCTTTTTCCTGAATTCCGTTTAATCTTTCGCACTTTTTGGATGTATGATTTATTAATCTTTTCCTCATTGTTATTCGTATCTTCATCCTCTGAAGACGAATATTGTTCTATAATTCTGTTTTCTTTTTCGATTTCTTTTTAAATCATTAGTTACTATTTCTTCTTCACTATCTGAATTAAATGGTCTTGTTCTGTTCTTCCCCATGGGTGAAATAATTTCTAAATTTTAATATAAAATTTTAAGTTTTATATTAATTAAACGTACTGGTTATTCAACTAACGCAATTCTCCAAAAACTGAGGTTAACTTGTTAAATACTAATTAATTAAAATTACCTTTATCACTGCCTTCGGACATTATCAATAGTAAATATCTTGATTTAAGTATAAATGGAGTTGGGCTACTTTCAAACTACACGGTTCAATTATTGAAATAACTCTGAAAACTTATGTGTCAAGAATTATCGTATTTGCTTGGAATATAAGCAATCTGAAATGCTTTATTGCTAAATAACATGAAGTTGTACGTGTAACCATGGCAACCGAAAAAAATTGAGAAATGGAGTTAGGCCACTTTCAAAATAAACGGCTCATATATTCAATGATTACTAAAGTTTATTGTAGTAATCTACCTTTTGTAATAAGAACAATTTTTATTAAATATTTCTTAGTAGTAAATAATAAATGAAATGTGTACACTAGTTTGAGAATAAGTAAAAAAAACTAATTACAAACGTGAAATCTTCGGTCATAAGAGCCAAAAAGAATTATATTATAGTAAGTAACAAGTGGTCTAGCGGACTGATTGTAAGTGCAGGGACTGCAAATGTGGGGAGATCTCGAGTTTCAACTCTCACCACTACCTTAGGATTTTTTCCAGGCCCGATATCTTTCATCGAAGTAATCAGGTAATCGACAAACTGAATTTCTAAAAATTAATTCAAATAAAATCCCGAATTAATTTTTCTTCTATAACGCCTTCTATACCTTTGCTTTTTTTATATAGCACCGTAATATTACTGTGATGTTTTTTGGCGGTAATTTTCCTATTACTGTAATGCAGTAATATTGCGAACTATAATACTATTGTTTTTTAAGTATTGTCTTTCAATTTGGTTTTAAATTTACAATAAAACATTTTTAACATGTTATTTTGGTGAGTCTTTTTGATTATAGTCACGTCTCCTTGACGTGATATTAACGTCACTAAAATGTGACATAATTACGTGGTATGTATGTTAAAATCACGTCAATTTTGTGTTATAATTGACGTTCTCCAGACCAAACGCAGACGTCATTATCACTTGAGCTTACTAACTGGGCACGGTTCCAAGAAATACGCTCGGTCCGTCTCTCGTCGATGTACCCTATATAAAAATCATTTTCTTTTGTTTGTCTTTCTGTCTTCTTTTTTTCTTCTTATAAAAAGTACTATACTATATCACGCGGCAGTCGTAATTATGTTTTCCGGAGGCAAATGGTGATGATTGAGGCGTGAGTTGCCATTTGTTGAGGAAAACGCGCCGTGACACCGGAAATGAATTTTCAAACGGAAGGTAGACTAATTATTTTTCTATGGCGAGATTTATTGGTCGGCTTCTTTATAGTGCTTCTTGTCACTCCTTTTTCACTTCTCTCGCTTTGTTGCTTTTGCTTCATACACGAGAATTCTGTGCCGCGTATCTAAGATAAATGTCGCACTTTGTTATGTTTCTCTGGATTATGCTGCATTAGTTTTTATCTGCGATCAGACTACTGGTTACTTTGGTTACGTCGAATTCAACAAGTCAAAATACAGTGGTGGAAACCTGTGGGTAGCGAGATGTACTTTTTTCCAGTTTTAGTCATTCGTAGTTTAGACAAAGTCGATGATACTGCAGAATAAGATCGTAGACAATGAAGATAAAATATTTGAGTAAAAACTATTTTGAAAATGCCCAAAACCATTATTGGACAAATGTAGAATTTTTGGCTGGGCAACTATTTTTTTGTAGTATTTTATGTATACCTGAGAATAGTTTATTTTATATATTTTATGAATTTTTTTATTTTGTATACTTTTTTATTTTATATTCTTTAGTACTTTCGATCTATGAATATAAAATGTTTTTCTCTTAATTAAAGTCTTCATAGACACTCAGAACAAGTCTCTTACACAGGGCACCTTTATAAAACTATTAAAAATAAAGAAAGAGTAAATAGGGGACAAAATAGAGGAGCCTCTTCCGGCTTCTTGTTCACAGATATTAATAAGATTACCCTTTTGAGTAAGAATATGTAGGTTTTAGTCGTCGCTCATTGTTTATAAAAATGATATGACCAAAAAACGTTTCATAGAATGAATTTTTTTGCTGACAACATGTACATTTTTTGTGCGTTAAAAGCATGTAGGCAGGGGGGGGCTGCATCCTCCCGCAGGTGGAGGAGCTTCGCTTTTTCATTCTGCCCCTACTTCGCAACAAATTTGAAAACGACTTCCGATTACAGATCACTTTATGTCGATAGTATGTATGTGATTTGTAACGCCACATAATCTGAAGTCATTTTTTATTTTTTTCCGAGAAATGAGCAGGAAGGGTGGGCGGAGCTTCTCCACCTGCGGATAGGCGCAGCCTTCTCCCAGCCTACATGCTTTCACCACACGAAAAATGTACATGTTGTCGGGAAAAAAGATTTATTTATAAAACTTTTTTTGATCGTAACTTTTTTATGAACAATGAGCGACAGCTAAACCTTTGAGAAACCTTCTCAGGAAGGTCATATTTACAATATATGTGAACGAGAATTCGATCGAAGGGGGCTCTTCTATTCTGCATATTTACCAAAGAAAGTATTACAAAACCACAAATAAACAACAATAAACAATAGAAAAATAATTATAACAAAAAGAAACTGAAAATTACGAATGAAATAGAAATACATCTCATTTAATTAAAAATACATACTTAACATTTAAAAAAGAAACCAAAGTATACACAACTGGATTCCAAATATTAAAGATTCACGTGATTGGTCTGTGACTGTCACGCAAGATAACAGCGACACATGGTCTCTAGGTGATCAACAAAGACGATTCCGAATCCGTATTTGGAAAGTTTCCAGGCAGTTGGATGTAGCGCTTCAAAGTGTACGGTTGTGGTGAACTGAAAATATAATAAGTTTGAATTCTTCTCCTCGTGAATTTTTCTAACAAGAAGTACACGCAAACCAACAAATTGTGGACAATACATTCTTGACTTTAAAGACTTCGCAACATACAGTTTTTTTCTTTTTTTAATAGAAAACGTTGTACGTATTTGTACTTTTTGTAATAATCTGCGTATTGCTCGTCATTATTTACGTGCGTGTTGTCGATTGCAGGTCAGTTACGTATAGTAATTTGAATTTAACTTTCTCTAAAGCAAAACTTAGAGTAAAATAAAAAAGACTTAAAAGTAAGTGGTTTCTTTTATTACAAGCGCATATACTGTTTTATATTTGTATACTACTTTATTTTCGACAATAGTAGTTTTTTTTGTTTTCATTTCGTAAATATTTAAAGTGACAATAGTTCTTTTGGGAAAATAAAAATAAAAATTGATAATAATACAATATAAAAATCGAAACAGTCGAAAATAAGCAACTCCTATATATATATCTTAACAACTTGAAAAGTAACACCCAAAAATTGATTCTGGAGAAAGATTACGAGACTGCGATAGAAAAACAGTACAGTATACTAATAAGAAAGGAAACGAATATTATATGAGTGATTTACTATGATGTAAAAAGGTAACAAATTTTTTAAGATGCTTTCACTAGCAATTTTATGTGCATATTACATAATTGCCTTCCCGAGTCGAAATTTTGATGCTACTTTCAAACTTTTGAAGATACTTTGAACCTATTTAACTGACCAATATACTTATTTAAACCTACTTTGACACTTATATTCATTTACTCCTCTTTTGAACCTTTAATTCTATAAATTTTACGTTA
>NW_018023803.1:0-2505 GCF_002006095.1 Pseudomyrmex gracilis | reverse complement strand
TTCACAAGTAAAAGTATGTAGTACAAATACTGTATCGACACTTTGTATTTTGTTATTTATAGGGTGCTCTGCAGAACTTCTTTATAAATCTCTTCAAATCAAATCTTACTTTATGACTTACTAAAATTTGCCACACTGTGTGATAGCGATAGCGATTCTTAGCGACAACCAAGGAGCGCCCGAAGCCGACTGTCACGCACGCACTTTATTCCTTTATCAAAATGTGACTTTCGGAAACGTATGTGTGCAACTAAAAAGTGTGTAAAACCGAACTTTCACGACGTGTTTTTAGGACAATTCGACACTGCTCTTAATGTGATATTCATCGATTGTTTTACACAGGTAGTTGAAATAATCTTTATACACTACAGGTTACGACATATATGTAAATGTGTCTACTATAAACTTTTTAAATGGTAACTTAATGTTACGCATCAAATAATTCAATACAATCAATGTAACAGTAATCAATAGTTACATAAATCATTTACTACTAGTTGCTATTCTTATAAGATAGAAGTATTACAAGATACACTTATTAAATTTGTTATGTTTGTGTTTTACGGATTGTATCTATATAATGTATCTTGTATAAAATTGCAAAGGACCAACAATATGTTTTAATACTAGTTGTACATTTGTCACTGTAAATTCTAAAACACTTACAAACTGTTTAGTGATACTAATAATTTCGAGATAACTATGTTTGTTTTTTAGCATAAACAAAGATATAATATTATAATTTGATATGTAAATGTGATAAAATGTAATGTAACTCGCACTGTATATGTAACGTGCACTGTACTATCTAAATTTCATAAAATAAGTATTTTTTTGTTACATGACCTATGTCAAAATATATTCTGTAAAGCTGTTGTAAAGAATATCATTTACCAGATTTATTATTTTAATTAATATTTGTCCCAATGAATTAAAATTTATATGTATATGTAGTAGGAAAATAACCAACAACAACTTGTTGTCGCTGATGTACTTTAATTTTTACAACTAGCAGAGAACATCTGTTAAGTATATTTCATACATTGATCAGTATTTTGGCACAGAAAATTTTTAGTGATTGTGACGCGTTACGTGTGTACTTTCACATTTCTTTTCATGTTTAGTTTTGAGGTGAGTACTCAAGTGAGATTTTCGATTATTTAAAGTGCCATGAAATGTTACACACGCGTTTTGTAAAGACCGATCGGTGTCCGATTCAAATTGTTATAAATGTCGACGTTATGTAAACTGCATATTATACCTGTTATAATTGCCGATCTTAGAAAGTCAATTACTCGTGCATATAAACAATTATTTTAGGTTTTTTAAATACTCTTAATTATAATTACAGCTCATGTTCGTGTAAATGTTTTCTTTAGTGCTTTTTTTTGAAGGACAAGCTTGGGTATGTAGTTATTTTAAGATATACACATTTAGATATGGCGAAAATTAGTTCCTTTATAGTATGTGTCATACTATTTCCGTTAGTCATTCGTGTTTGAGTGAAACCTGACGTTATGTGAGTATTGCAAGGAGCAGTATTTACCCTATTGCAAAAAAAGTCACTTTTCTCTCCACATTTTACAGATATAGAAAAATGTACTCTGGAAAGCATGAAAAGTGCGTGGCCACATTGTAAATATAGGGTAAGTCTGAAATAAATATGGACTACTTTTTGTGTAAACTTGAATTACGTAATAAATACTAGGGCAAATGAAACATTATTTATGTATAATGTGCTACATGTAGTGAACTTATGATTAGCATATATACTGAAACAAAGAACATTATAGTTTTTAAGAAAAGTAAAATAGAAAAATTACACCACTGGTCCATCTATGTATATCTTCTCGAGTGAGGTGGATCACCGTGTAGAAAATAGATGTTTTTTTACAAAAATACACTCTACTTTTTTTTAACAAGGATTTTTTTTACCAAAAACACAGTATTACCTTTACTTTTAGATATACTTTCCTTATTGTTTTACAAGTACGCACTGTTATTCTTATTCTCACTTTACATTGTTCTTCAACTCATTTTTTCCTATTAACTAACACCTGTAATTGTTCTTTGGCCCACTTGTCTGTTTTCGGCATATTTGCGGTTATATTTTGTAGGCATACTGAAAAAGCCGATAAAACTAAGTGTTCCGACTATCTCCAATTCGTAGTGATTTATTCTAGTTTCAGGAATATATGGACCACATAGTGCAGTTTTTCCAAGAAAGTATTTGACAATTTTTACATAGGACACCTTTAAAAATGTTTCAAAAAAATAGACTATGTTGAAACACTTAATAAAATATGTATATAGTTAAATGTTTTAGAAAAAGAAAGTGTAGAGATAGAATGTTTCACATTTACTTNAAATTAAATATACAAAACACTCACTTGTTATGGAAATGCGATTTACATACAGACTTCTCTGCTAGTATGTACACACTACAAAATACACTCATAAAACCACGCTGACATCTAACAACCCAGGTAGCAAACTTACGTGATA
>NW_018023802.1:11160-15382 GCF_002006095.1 Pseudomyrmex gracilis | reverse complement strand
TAGTGCTGAAGATGATCAACAATAAATGATCGAAACGTCCAGAATATGTACTTTTGTTGTATAATAATTTTCAACGTCTACCTTCATCTGGGACTTTTGGCTCTTTCGGTTTAATTTTTCTATTGGATATTTTGTCGAGCCGTTAATTTATATATTTATTTAATTAGTGAGTTTTATTAATTTGTTATTTTTTGATTCTATCACAATGTATTCTTTGCGCTAATTTTTTATTTTTCACATTAGATGTAATCTTTATTACACTGAAGAAGGTTTAAAATTGTGGACTGAAACGTTTGTGTTTTTTTGAATAAAGACTTCTACTTATACACGACCACCCTGTATTTTACTGCTCGTATCGGCCTGTTAACTAATTTTGATCATCTCACGAGCGATTGATTGAAAAATAATGTCTGTTACAGACATTATTTCAAAAAAAGCGTCGAATCGTTCATCAAAATCGAACGTTTTCTTAAAGGCAAATTCGGCCAAATATTGATTAAAAAGATATTCTTCACGAACATAGAGGCATTTCCCATGAAACGATCTTTCAAGATACAACTACAAAAAGCGTATAAACAAACACGTGCCCAAACACACGCAGAACACCTATTCATATATAGGATGTCCAAAAATTACAAATTGTTCAGTACACTTTTTTCCTCTGTAACTTCTAAACAAACAACGAGCGCGGCCTAAAACCTTCATATTATTACTTGGGACAATGACCTTGACAACATATGTAAAAATTATTGAAATCGGAGGTGGCTCCCCTATTGTAAATAATTACCAAATATTTTGAGATTATATGTCTGAAAAATGTAGATTCTTGTTATAATTTACACAACAAAAATATATTAAAAAAAAGAACACTAATAACTTCCAATATTCAAAAAACTTTTGAATTCTTTCAGTTAACTCATATGTAATAATTCCTAACAAAATATAATGCATCTTGAAATGTTTTACTAGTATCTATAATATTACAAACTTTTTCCAAGACTGAAAATGTCGGAAAAAAAATATTAATACATAAAATATTAATATATAAATATTGTACGTCTTTTAAATAAAAATTGTGTGTAAAGATTGATTTTGTTTAGACATAAGTAAAATAAAAACATTGAAGTTTAATGTTCTATGATATTTAAAATATAAGCTTTTAATTTCTTTCTTTACAAATTGTCCAATATATAAGTATTCTCATATTAGATCATAACGTCGGTCGGCAGCAAAACTAACAGCTTCGATGTGTTTACTGTAGACACGTGGACGTGCGACGTTCTACGTTTGTTGCTCGTTTCATACATCGAGATTTCCATGTTGGTGACATCGCCATTTGTGGAATNAATTGACAACAATGTACTTTTTTGAAATACATGAAATGTCATGCATTTTCCCATAGAAAATGAACTTAAAATATCAAATAAACTTTGCTACAGAGATCTTTCATGTTACAATATAAAACATTTTTGCAACAATTATATAATACAAGTTTTATGCAATAATGATAGGTAATATTATGAAGAAAGTAGTGGTCTTCCACACTACCCATGAGGTGCCACTAATAGCGCGTTAGGTTTTTTAACGTGGACCTTCGCCTGTAGCTTTATTCTACCACGTTTTACTACCATGATCAAAAAATAACCGGAATTTATTCATAAAAAGAAAAGTACATGTTTATTCTTCAAAATTCAAGTTGTTCCCTTCAAAGTAGTCCCCGTCGGCTGCGATGCACTTGTGCCAGCGTTTGATCCACCCCTCGAAGCTTTTCTGGAAGTCGGTTTTTGGTATAGCCATTAGTGCCTCCAGCGATTTTACCTTTATTGCCTCCACACTCTCAAAACGAGTTCCTCGTAGTGGTTTTTTGAGTCGATCGAATANGAANAAGTCACATGGTNCCAGATCAGGTGAATTGGGCGGTTGTTGAATGGTATTGGTGTTGTTTTTGACGAGAAACTCACGAATAATCAACGCATTATGAGATGGCGCATTATCGTCATGAAGAATCTACGAGTTGTTGCCCCACAAAGCAGGTCTATTTTTGCGGATAGCTTCGCGTACAGGTCCGAATGATATGTTGGTGGACTCAGCTATCTCCCTTATCGTCAATTTGCGATTTTCGATCAACAATTGTCGGATTTCGTCGACGTTTTCATCCGTTTTCGATGTCAATGGCCTCCCAGGACGAGCATCGTCCTCAACAGCCTCACGACCACTTTTAAAGCGTTCATACCACTGGTACACCTGTGTTTTCGATAGAGTATCGTCACCATAACACTTTTGTAACATTTAATTTCATTTTTATAGCAAAATTTAATGCAAGACCGTTGTTCAAGTTTTGAATCAATTGTAAAAATCGCCGCGACGTAAAAACTTGATGAAAAGAAATCACTGTCATAAGGGTAAATGAACAGCTGATAAGCAGAAGCTTGGCATGGGTGTCCGTAACAGTGCTGCCAACGTGACAACAACAACAGAATTCTAAACCGATAAGCCCGCGAGGTTTAAATTAAAAATTCTGGTTATATTTGATCATGGTAGTATTTCGCACCTGTGAGATTTTTAAATATGAATGTCGGATATATAGAATGCCAAACAGAATAAGATTTTACACATAATTGTTTTTAAATGTAAATGTCGGATATATAGAATTACAGACAAATTAAGATTCAAAAAAATTAATTATTTTTATATATAAATGTCGGATATTTAAAATTCCAGACCACCTAAGATTCAAAAACATTAATTATATTTAAATAAATATGTCGGATATTTAGACTTCCAGACAAACTAAGATTCAAAACATTAATTATTTTTAAATGTAAATGTCGAATATTTAGAATTCAGAGACAAACTAAGATTCAAAGACATTAAGTATTTAAATATAAATGCATTTTTAAATAGAAATGTCGGATATGTAGACTTCCAAACAAACTAAGATTCAAAGACATTAATTATTTTTAAATATAAATCTCGGATATTTAGAATTCCAGACAACCTAAGATTCAACAATATTAATTATTTTTAAATATAAATGTCGGATATTTAGACTTCTACACAAACTAAGATTCAAAGACATTAATTATTTTTAAATATACGTGTCGGATATGTAGACACCCAGACAAACTAAGAATCAAAGACATTAATTATTTTTAAATATAAATGTCGGGTATGTATACTTCCAGACACACTAAGATTCAAAGACATTAATTATTTTTAAATATAAATGTCGGATATTTAGAATTTCAGACAAACTAAGATTCAAAGACAGTAACTATTTCTAATATAAATGTCGGATATGTAGACTTCCAGACAAACAGATTCAAAGACATTAATTATTTTTAAATATAAATGTCGGATATGTATACTTCCAGACAAACTAAGATTCACAGACATTAATTATTTTTAAATATAAATGTCGGATATTTAGACTTTCAGACAAACTAAGATTCAAAAACATTAATTATTTTTAAATATAAATGTCGGATATGTAGATTCCCAGACAAACGAAGATTCAAAGACATTAATTATTGTTAACTATAAATGTCGTATATTTAGAATTCCAGACAAACTAAGATACAAAGACATTAATTACTTTTAAATATAAATGTCAAATATGTAGATTTCCAGACAAGCTAAGATTCAAAGATATTATTTATTTTTAAATATAAATGTCGGATAGTTAGACTTTTAGACAACCTAAGATTCAAAGACATTAATTAGTTTTAAATATAAATGTCGGATATTTAGAATTCCAGACAAACTAAGAGTAAAAGATATTAATTAGTTTTAAACATAAGTGTCGGATATTTAGAATTACAGACAAAGTAAGATTCAAAGACATGTAGTAGTTTTAAATATAAATGTCGGGTATGTATACTTCCAGAAAAACTAAGATTCAAAGACATTACTTATTTTTAAATATAATTGTCGAATATGTAGACTTCCACAAAAACTAAGATTCAAAGACATTAAGTATTTTTAACTAAAAAAGTCAGATATTTAAAAATTCAGACAAACTAAGATTGAAAGACATTAATTATTTCTAATATAAATGTCGAATACGTAGACTTCCAGACAAACTAAGATTTAAAGACATTAATTAGTTTTAAATAGAAATGTCGGATAAGTAAACTTCCAGACAACCGAACATTCAAAAACAGTAATTATTTTTAAATATAAATGTCGGATATTTAGACTTCCAGACAAACGAAGATTCAAA
>NW_018023802.1:0-6830 GCF_002006095.1 Pseudomyrmex gracilis | reverse complement strand
GTTGCACTGAATAACCCCTAGAAGTTTGATCCCATAGTTCTGAAACACCCTGTATATATATTTAATATTTTTCAATAATCTACAAATAATCTAAAAACTTTAAAATTATTGTGCAGTTAATTTTTAATAAGAATTAATAAAAATGTAATAATAAATGCATTTTGAGATGTTTAACTCATCCTTATTAATAATATTATCTACTTTTTCCAAGATTGTAAGTCATGGAAAAGCATTTTGCGTTGTCGTATTGTCATACGCTACAAGCGCGCAACGAAACATTGCTTTTGAGCCTCAATGTCTTGCTCGCGTAGCGGGCTTGGTGGAAGCGAGACAGAACCATAGACGTATAATATATAGACTGCGCGTTCCCTACCTTTGCCATGTTAAAAAAATGTCTTCATCGTTGAGAGAGACAGCTGGCGTTGAACAGTAGCCTCATCTTTGTTTAGCAAAATAGTGGGGGGAAAAAGTCTTCGCTGATTGATAGAATAATAGTGGAAAAGTGGGTATAGAAAAATAGTGGGGGTGAAGAAGAGTGAAAGAGATTAAGAGATGATGGTAGGTTAGGTGGTATGAAACAATAGGCCCTGATCCCACCACAGACATTGATAGACAGAGAAAGAGTTACTATTCAAAGTATGTTGTCTCTCTCAACGTTGAAGACATCTTTTCAGCCAAACGCGCAGTCTATATATTATACGTCTATGGGCAGAACATAGTATGTCTGCGCTCTTTCACGAGCCGAACAGCCGAGCGTGACGTCACGCACACGGACGGCGGTTCTCGCTGTATGCGTGCCCCCACCACCTCGGTGCTCTTGGTGCTGGCCGGCCCGATCTAGCAACACTGGACCGCTGCTAATACCACTCGCATTCCCGGAACCGTGCTCTCGCGTCTCGACGCAGAGATGAGACGCATTCTCGATTCACGACTTCTGTCGATGAAGGTAAAAGTTGAAAATTGTACAGCGAAGTACTTCGCGGTATTTATATTTTATTCGAACAGCGAGAAAGCGTTCTCGCAAAAAAGAAGAAAATCCTTCCGCGATGGAAACAACCGCTGCGACTGGAGAAGGGGGAAGGGAGGAGGAAGAGAACGAGAAAACGAGAGAAGTATTTTTCGACGCGGAAGAGCCAACGAACGCTTCGCCTCAAATATCATCAGCATCCCCCGCACATGAGTTACCAAAACATTATTTAATTTCCTTGCAACATAATAATAATAATAATCATCATCGGATTAATCAGTCGACTCCGAAGAAGAACAAGAAAAATGTATCGTTTGCAGATACTTCATTTAAACAGCAGCAGCGACAGCGCTACGTCGCGCTCTCGCGAACGAAAAACTATAACAAAGATAATGGAAACAATTCCGAAAATGCACCAACCCAAAGTGCGAATGCTTTTGAATCATCTGATCGAAGCGGCTGTTCCCGTCATGTTAACATGGAACAAACGGGGTATCGTGACCAAGAGTCCGGAATTAGTGGGAACGAATATTGTGGAACTCGTAAACGACGCGATGCGAGAAAGAAAAACCGCTGGAATAACGAGAGCCATTCATTTCGCACTTACTTCGCGACATAAACACGCCTCCTCAATACGTGGGAAATCCTAAATATTTACGGCTTTTGCGAAAAGGAGGAAAAAGAGCAAAACGTAAATTCCCGCATAATATTGAACAAGAAAAAACAAAGAAGAAGAAGAAGGAAAAGAAAGATGGAATTACCGCGTCACCGACAAAAACAATAAGAATATGCAAATCGGGATTCCAAGACAGTTGCTCACGTGGGATGAAATGTAACAAACAAAACGCTTGACAATTTGTATTATAATCCCGCGCATTACGCCGGTTATTCATTGATGGGAAATTTGTTACGAGCCGCTAAACCAAATTACCCGCGCGAGGACGTTGTTCGCTGGCTTCGTTCGCAAAATGCTTACACGCTACATCGTCCTGTGCGACGAAAATTTCCCCGGCTGCATTACAACGTGACAAATATCGACGATCTCTGGGAGGCTGATTTGATAGAATTGCGAAATCTGCAAAACTATAACGACGATATCGTTATTTACTGGCAGTTATCGATTACTCAGCAAATTTGCGTAGGTGGAACCGTTGCGAGACAAAACGGGAAATCAAGTTTTTTGCGCGTTTCAACGCGTGCTCTTGAAAAGTGCCGGACGCGTATATCTGCAAACCAATAAAAGTAAAGAATTTATCGCGCATTCATTGCAAAAGTTTCTCAGGGAAGAAGAAATTCGTTTCCGTGTGACGCGTAATCTCGACGTTAAAGCAGCCGTAATCGAGCGTTTCAATAGAACGCTAAAGAAGCGCATATGGCGTTATTTTACGCACACGAACACAAAGCGTTATCTCGATGTCTTGCAGGATATCGTGCGCGCGTACAACCATACGCTTTACTCCTCTATACACATAAAACCTCTAGACGTTACGACGGAAAACGCGAATATTGCGCGCGAAAACACGCGGCATCGGTGGAAAAAACAACGATTCGAAGCAAAAACAGCTAAATACTCCGTCGGCGATCTCGTACTTGTCAGTAGAGCGAAAGCTGCCTTTGAGAAGGGATACGAGGCCAAGTGGAGCGAGGAGATATTTCGAATTTATTGTGTTCTCGAGTGGCGAAATCCGCGCGTTTACGAACTGAGTGATTTAGCGGATGAGATTATAAACGGAATTTTCTACGAGCAAGAATTGTTTCCTTGCTAAAAACAAGAAGAAACTTTCGTCGTTGATCGAGTGATAAAGAGCAAAGGACAGGGACGTAATAGGCAACTGCTATAAGTTGGCGAGGTTATCCGTTTAAATTCGACTCGTGGATCCCGGTTTCGAGTTTAACAACGCTTTCGCAAGGTGACGACAATGACGGCGTCGATGATGGCAATGGAGAAACACTTTTTCGTAGTTCTCCCGAGCAATAGTAGCATGCTTTACTTCCCACACAACACCATATCGTGTTTTACTACGGAATTACCTCGTCATATAGACTTGCAGGGAAAATGAGAAGTTGCTCTCACCGAAATTCAGTTTCCTATTAGTTTTTTATATTTATGTCCGGATGAAGCCCTGATAACGCTCGTGAATATTTTTCCTAACGGAGATGTTTCGTCAGTTAACATTCCAATATCATCAGGGGTTTATTCTTCGGAAGCCGATCTTATAGAAGCTATAAATTATTCGTGCTCGCGAAAAAAAGCGCATATTAAATAGTCACTGAAACCGCTACATGGTAATAAAGTTTTTATATTGCTAACATGTGATGAAGCTAAATGCAATCAAATTCATAGTGTAAAGCTTAGCGACAAATTGCGTCGTATACTCGGATTTGAGACAAACTTTGTTAATACACCTTTCGTAATAGACAGGGTTATCAGTGTCGTCAGTTTTGAACCATTCAGTTTGGCCCGTGCTATCTTCGACAAGTTATTTGTTTATTGCGACATTTGCGAGCTATAACCGGAGATGCGTTAATGCCGCTTCTTCGAATAGTTACTAATAATACCGCGACGTACGGTTCTAATCAGGTGAAACATTACTCGTCTGGAAATTATATACCGCTTCGTAAAACAAATTTCCACGTGATAAAATAGATATAAGAGATCAGTTTGGGAAATTTATTCTATTTGAATTCGGGACGTCAACGTTACACTTTAGACGCGTATTCGAGTAGAGACAATATGGCTCATTATATGGAATATTACGAGATGCAGAGCGGAGGCGGAATTCCGAGAGTTTTCACGGGATCGACGTATCAACGCGGTCACGGTATTGGAAGCTTCAAATATTTCATTTATATCTTCCAACTGGTAACAATACTTTTTTTATATTACTTTTGCAATATAGCATGTTTCTTTGTAAGAGACCTAGGTGGACAAGTCGTTGGCATGTCGAAGTAATTTTGTTTTCAGTTTGAACACTTTTAATATATTAAATAATTTATGTTGTTTTCATAATAACATACAAAGATGTTTTTTCGGGTTTGAACCGCGTTAGTGTCATTTTTATACCAACGTTTTGTGAACATTACAGCTCACTTCATCAGGGTTTGAAGAGCAGCCTGATACTGAGATGCTCTTGGTCAGGTGTCCCTTTTTATAGCGCTAGGTTGAAGTGGAAGGGGTGTGGTGGAGGAGGGGTGGAATGGTAAGAAGGAGGGGAGGATGTGTTTATGGCAAGATGGAATGCCATAGTGAACTAGTCATATGTCCATTGTCTCTATTGAGATTGTTTGGATGTTTGTATATCTCCAGAGATTCTGTATATTTTCTAGGAAAGTAAGCCCTAGTTTTGTTTAGTACTTGGGTTTGGTCAAACATAATTTTGTGACCAGTTTCCAAATGGTGTTCTGCTAATGCCGATTGTGAGTAATGTTTTAGACGTACTGTCGACTGATGTTCTTTTAGTCGTGTACTTATCATTCTACCAGTTTCACCTATGTATACTTTACCGCATGAACAAGGTATTTTATACACTCCTGGTGTGTCTAATGGCGGTCTTTTGTCTTTTGGATTGTTAAGAATCTGTCCTATTTTATTTGGTGGTTTGTAGACCGTTTGTATGTTGTGTTTGTTCAGGATTCTGCCAATCTTATCTGTGACACCCTTTATGTATGGGAGGTAAGTGGTTCGTTTCTTTAAGTTTGTTGTTTGTTCTGGTGCTGGTGTATTTTGAGAGGTGGTAGAGGTTTTATTTTGATGTTTTTTAATTACTTTGTTTATGTGTTGCAGTGTGTAGCCATTTTGTTGTAGAGTGTTTTTTAATTCTTTGAGTTCGTTTTGAATGCTGTCTTTGTCGCATATAGTAAATGCTCTATAGATCAACGCGTTTATCACAGCTTGTTTTTGGGCTGGGTGATGATGTGATGCCGCGTGTAAATATCGATTGGTGTGGGTGGGTTTTCTATAGATTTGGTGGCCTAAAGAGCCAGAAGAGATAAAAATATATGTACATTTATAACGATATATTAGGTCATAGCTCGCAGAACCGTTTCAAAAGTTTCTTTGAAACTATTAGATTTGTTCAATCTGTTTTTTTAATTGACGCAAAATTGTTCAAACTTTTGACTCAAAAAAAAGAAAATTGAGTTTAATTGAAAAAATATTGAGTTCTTGCGGAGATATTCGATCTTAAAGTCGCGTGAGTCTAAAAGACCTGGTCTGGATAATTTGGAGGTCATTTTTGAGATCTGGCAATGGAGGGTTAAAGAAGTTATACTTTTTGGTAAATATGCATTTAGGTCCCCGATTGTTGCGGTTAAGATATGTTGTATAACATGTCATACTGAGGCGTCTTCCACACAAATTTCGTGGAGGACAGTTTTCATTTAAGAGATATAACAATTTAAAAATTGAGAAGTTTAACCCTTTCAGCGCTATGAACCCATATATGGGTTCTCACACAACCATTCGTTTTTGGCTATGAACCCACATATGCGTTTTCGCATAACTATTCGTTTTTGGCTATGAACCCATATATGCGTTTTAATTATTTTTTCGTACGGAGTGGACAGTCCACGGCGCACGCTTAACGCCGACAACGTCTGCTCTTTCGTAAAAAGTACGCAGTCCACGGTGAGATGCCTTGTGCGGAATGGGCGGTCCACGGCGCACGCTTAACGTCTGGCAACTCAGCGCTCAAAGGGTTAATGGTTTATTAGATGTTATAAGCTGAGTAATAATATTATATTAACACAAGATTAGGTTAGGAGATGCAGGAAAGGGACAAAGTCTTTCTTCTGCAAGAGGCAAAGCTCCCTTCTCCGGAAGGGCGCAGCTCCCCCTGCCGACACGTTTACAACACAAACAGAAACAACATAATTTTATATAACGTTATGTTTCTTATGTTTGTGTTGTAAGCGTGTAGGCTTCGCCTCTCCTCTGCACTTTCTTAACCTTATTTTATGTCATTACAATATTATTAATGTTACAATGCATAGTGCTTCATCTATGTAACATCGTACGTGTGTAATTATGGTCTGTGCAAGAAATAAAACATAGTAAACCACACACACACATATAAGAATACTTAATTTATTTTTTTATTACATTGAAGGTGAATAATGTTTTGTACAGTCGGCGTCAATGAATCGTTTTGTAGCCTCGGGAGCTAGGGATAAGAAAGACGGTATTCCCTAAGAGTAAGTACTGCCAACGGGCGCCGCACTAACTAACTGTAGCAGATTTCAATGAATTGACCAATTACAGTATTTACTGCTAGGGAATACCGTCCCTCTTATCCCTAGCTCCCCGCGTCCACAAAACGATTCATTGACGCCGACTGTACGCCATATATAACGGTTACGGTTACGGTCGGGCTATGGTAGAGTAACAGAGAGCTATCGTTTCTCTGTCTCCGCACAGCAGGTTGGCCCGCTGCGGCAGAGTCGAGCGAGTTTGTGTGCTCTCACGGACAGGTCAACGGGGTATGCCGCTCTTACTCTATCCTATACAGCCCCGCTCGTCGGTCTCTTTTTAAGTCTAGAGATTTAACTCTACGGACTGAGGACGAGACCGTGCGATCAATTGAGGATGTGGATGATGAGAGGTCGTCTTAATTGAAAGAAACAGATTTATAAAATGTACAATATTAATTTATTCATTTAAGGGTGTTTACTGTTACAATTTTCGTTAGGGGTGTTGTCGTGTGGATGGACGTGATATCGCGAATTTTACAATAAGTCGAAAAGTCATCGCTCGGAGGCGAGAGAGAGGGAATATATATACTACCATGATCAAAAAATAACCGGAATTTTTAATTTAAACCTCGCGGGCTTATCGGTTTAGAATTCTGTTGTTTGTGTCACGTTG
>NW_018023801.1:4194-10277 GCF_002006095.1 Pseudomyrmex gracilis | reverse complement strand
GCTACAAGATAGAATAAATATATGTCAACAGTTTTTACCAACCATACGACAAAAGTACAGACATCGGTGTCTTGTTTTGTTATCGTCATGTTGCTCTTATGTTGCCGAAAACGAATGATAAAGCAAAGAGTTTTCTATAAATTAAAGTCATTTTGTTGACAACGTAATGAGCAATAGTTGCTCTTTGTTTGCTCTGAATCTGCTGACACAAAATTTCTTAAATTTGCCTTCGTGTTGTCGATTACGTATGACTATGCATCATGTATTCAGCAAATACACAGCAACTAGTTGAAAACTTCAGCTCAGCATTAAGTTACATGATTTTGCAAAACATGCTTGGCTATCAGGGTACTTATACATAGCCAGTCTTCATAATCCGTTCTTATTTTAACATTATCTTAATATTCTTTTATTTGCTAATATCTTTTTTGTGACATTTTAAAACTATACTTAAATAATGTTAAATATAAAACCGAACTATGAATACCTTACTCAACTATAGTTTTACAACTTATCAATTAGTTTACTCATTATATCTTTATATACATCAATTGTTGCCCTTGATTCAGATATAGTCTCTCTGTGACGCCGCTCCTTCGCTTCTTCTCGAGCTTTTGCATCGGCAAGAAGAACAGCGGACCAGTTTTTCAGTTCGTGTTGAAGTCTGGTCATCTTTCTTCTTTTTCGCTAAGGAGTTCTTTCATTCTGAGTTGATGAAGAATTTTTATTTAAATCTTCTGAATCATTTGATTCTTCAAGTGACACTGGCATGGTCTTCAAAAACAAAAGAATAAGTAACAGTATTTCTTTGTTTTATGAGTGTTCTTTCACAAAGCATAGAGTAAATATTTTGGCATATACAAGAAATACTAATGTCAAAAATACTTACATTTATTCTCTTTTTGTTGAGATTTGAGGCAACAGCAATGTTTAATACACGGCTTTTCACTCAACATTTCTTCTAATTCTTTGTAAAACTTGCAGGTTTTAGGTTCATTCTCAGAAGTGTTATTATAATCCTTTGTTTCTGTGTATTTTCTCTTAATATCTTTCCACTTATTTTCACATTGAATAGTTGTTCTTCTATTCAGGATTGGCCTCTTTTAATTTATTACTGATTATAGTCCACACATCTTGACTCTTCATAGTTTTGAAATGTTTTTGGTGATTGTTCCAAAGATGGATAAGGCATTTTACTTCGTTGTCGTCTTTCCAACATGCTGTAGAAACTGTAGAAAGTGTAAAAGTTGTATTAACATTAATATTTCTTGAATAAACAAAATACTTTGTTTTATAGAAGAATACTCAGAAAATAAAGGAAAACTTTTACCTGTTGTCTCATTTTTGAAAACCATATCAGTATTACTTAAAATATTGTGATCTATGGCTGATTCCTCACTAACTTGCAAATTGAAGAACTTCAATGTGTTTTTACATATAGGTACATCAAAAATTTTGTTCTCTGCAAAATAAAATAATAATTACATTTTTAATGAACAATAATACATAATTTAACATTGTAAAAGAAATATTGTTTCAAATCTATTACAAGTTTTATTCTCAATATGTGCTTTAATACATATTGAAAAGGAGATTTATAGTAGATTTTAAACAATATTTGTACAATTTCTATTGATATAATTTAATGCCAATATTAATAATAATAACTCACCTTGCACATCTTGCACAAATAAATTTCCGTTAGAATTAAGCAAGGAAAAATCACCATTCATTACGACTTTATGCCGTCCTTCTATTAGTTTTATATTAGTATCATACAATTTTTGCATTTTGTATGACAAGATTATGATACAGATTAATAATGAATTATTATGATACAGGTTAATAACAAAAAGGTTATAACGCAGCTTGACTAAACTATAACACATCGACTTCCACCGACTCCCCTTGCTTTTTTGGCGGGTGGTTTTGTGGCACACTGGTGGTACTTGTTTAACTTTTTCGAACGATCCACCCAAACATACACTGAGCATAGTTGCAAACTCGAGCCGGCTAGCACCGAGAGCACCGAGGTGTTGGGAGCCACTAGGAACACGCACACAAGCGAGAAGTCAGCTTCAGTGTGTGTTCCACGCACACGGACGGCGGTTCTCGCTTGTGTGCGTGTTCCCAGTGGCTCCCAACACCTCGGTGCTCTCGGTGCTAGCCGGCTCGAGTTTGCAACTATGACACTGAGTACCATTATGTGTTTCCGAACGACTTGTGTGTGTCAGTGTACACTCCGTGAGTGTTTGCGAACGCAGCCTGATATGTGGACTTTGTGCGTCTCTCTTTCTCGGGCCTTGTGCCACGTGCCTCTCATTGCGAAGATACGCGATTAGCGATATATTAGTATTATATATATTGGCCGCTCTCAGTTTTCTCTCTGTATATATTCATACAAAAATGGGAATTATGAAAGAATGGTCTAGACGCAAGTTAAAATGTGCAAGTCAGGCAGAAATATTGCGATCTCATCAACGAGATGATAATTTTGTAAAATATCTAAAAAAGAAAATGTATGAGAAAATACTGCAGAATTATGAAGTAAATAGAACATTGCTTTACTATATTCGATCGGACATTCCTTTCAAGTTAGTCTATTTTACTTTCACATCAGGTTTAGGCAATCAAACACTGGGTGAAGAATATACTGGCATAGTACAAACTAATTTAGAGAAACATAAGGTTCCAACGCTAATGGTATGTTTTGCTTAAAAAAAATTGCATTTAGTTTATATATCTGTAATTTTGAGAAAATTTTGAATTGGTTTTCTTCTTTAGGTAAGAATATTTGGTGCAATTTTGGAATATCTAGGAGAGGAAATATTACTTACATTAGTGGAACAATGCCAAGCACATGTAAATCATTCACACAACAACTTAACATCAACAGCAATAACATTTTTGAATTTATTCTTATCTAAATTGCATATAATGACACCTATAATTATATTGTTTCACAAAGGAATATTTTATATAAATGGTAGATACTATAGTTTGGGTAGAAGAATCACTAGATTAGATTATTCAAAGGTAAATTAACAGAATATGAGAAAGAAAACATACTTTATAATATTGCTACATAATTTTGTTTATGATCTATTTAAAGGTATATGGTTATCAATCAGTGAATGCTATTAGCTGGGGATTTAGATTATTAGGAATTGCTACCTTGATACAGTGTCTATTGAGAATATGGCAAACTAATATGATACAAGACAATACTATCGCAAGTATATCTAATGAGAAAAGTAATAATCAGAATTGTCGATTGTGTTTTGAAGCAACAGCAACAACTGCAACAATATGTGGACATCTATTTTGCTGGAAATGTCTTAGTGAGTGGTTACGTGTTAAGCCACAATGTCCATTTTGTAGAGACTATGTTTCTTTATCAAGAATTGTACATATGACAAATTTATGATTTCTTGTAAAACTGAGAAAAGTGATTATTGTAAAACTGAGAAAAGTGATTATTTATATAAACATAAGTAAAACATAGATTGATAATGGCTTTTGTAAGGCTTTATCTACAAAAAAAACGAGTCAGTCTTGAATATACACCCAACAAGACAACATCACAGTCGACTAGTTTCAAATTTTATGACTATTATCTAAACTACCACAGATGTGAATGAATTAATCGATTAAGTATCAATTAAGTATCATTGAAGAAAACTAAAATACATAGGTGAAACGTTTGGGACAATAATTACCAAAGCTATTTATTTTGCACAACATCCTGCATTCCAGTTCAGTTACGCTTTATCACCTCATTCTATTTGGATTTTCCACACTGAACTAGAGGTCATCATTCTCTACATTGTCTATTTATTTAAAAAAAACGATCTTAAAGATTAGAAACTTAATAATTAATATTACAGTTTATGTTTAAGAAGCATACCAGATAACATCTTGTTTTATAAACTTACTATTTCAATCATTAAGAAAACTACATTTCTAGAGTTTTACTTTAAATTTAGACAAAATACGAAGTTCTGGAACATTTTTGAGAGCATTTTATTTATACATTGTTTGAATGATAATTTTAAACACGTTTTTTCTTGAAAAATTAATTAATTTTTCAAGAAAAAACGCGTTTCCAAATTAGGTAAATATAGGGGAAAATGATTTCGACCTTGACATATATTGTCAAAGACACTCTCCTGAGTAACAAAAGATTTTAACCGTTGCTCATTGTTTATTAAAATGTTATTATTAGCAAAACATGTTTAAAAAAATAGTACGTATTTTTAGTAATAACATGTAAAATAACGAAATAGAATACACATTTGTCTCCACTTATCATTTTTGAGAATATTCTGAATTTGCTGATCCAATTATACATAATATCCCAGCAAACACAGATATATATAACTGCAATATTGTCGTAATAAAATGGAATGTAACAAGTAATATATCATGTAAGTTGCATGTAACATCTATGTTAGTTGTTTTTTCCCACTTATTGTGTATAGCAGTTATATAATATGAATATAACGTGTAAGTAGAATCTCCGATAGCCAAATGATAGCAGTATGCCAGCAGTATGCACACGCAGGTTTAATCAGCACTTTGCAGCAGATTTAACTCAGCTGTGTCATGATAGTGAGTGAATTATGTAGGCACGATATGTAAAGAAAATAACACAGCAAAAATATAGAAATAAATGAAGAATGAAATGACAATAGCACGTTATGCTCCAAATCTGCTACATTTTTTGAGCAAGTTCTGCTTGATTGATGCAATAATATTTGCATCACGGCATGACACATTTATATTGTCTTTTTTTTCTGTTTTTCTGTCGACACTAGTTGAAATAACAGATTATGTTTGAATGCTGGCTACATTGTACTGGCATACTGTGTTATTGCAGACTTTGAAAAAGTCTGCTCATTCAGTCTTGGTTATCTGAGAATGTTATATAACTGTTATACAGTTACAGAAATGTTATATGACAGTTATAATGTCATTACTAGCTAATAACAAGCAATATAATATGTATATAACAATTATATTACAATTATAAAACAAAGTTATATATAAAATCGATGTTAATAGAGTATAACAGCTGTTATATTACGAGTTACTTCTATGTTATATAGCAGTTACATTCTGTGTTTGCTGGGAATGAGCTTTAAATCTTAGTTTGTCATCAATAATTATATCTACATATTTCATTGTTTCTACACGCTCTATCTCAATACCGTCCAGACATTTCAGTGTAATACCTCTCAATTCTTTTCTTATACTTCTAACTATCATAAATTTCGTTTTTCCCGTATTCATTTTTAGCTTCTTTATATTCATCCATTGCTCGACTACATTGAATGTTATATTCAATTTACTCTCTAAATCCGTGCTACTTTCTTCACTTACGCATAGTAAGGTGTCATCAGCAAACATTTTTATACATACTGCATCATTCTGGACAGATTTTGATTATATCATTTATATATACTATAAATAATAAAGGTCCCAGTACTGATTTTTGTGGTACTCCATATTCTGTTGTTAGTAATCTAGACCACTTATGATTAAATTGCACTTGCTGTTTCCTATTGCTTAGATACGATTTAAGCCATTCTAAGACCACTCCTTTAATTCCATACTGATACAAATTTCCCTAATAATCTTTCTCTATCTACCCAGTAAGCAAAATGCGCGCAATATGCCAGCAGATTGGCAACAGATATACTAAAAAGTTGCGAGCAAATTGGCATCTGTTATGTCCGAATTAGGCTTACGATCTGCTAGCAAAGCCTGCTCACAGAATCTGATAGCAGATTGATAGCAGAAACCGAGCAGAATCTGCTAACATGACTTAACATCAGATTGTCGGCAGAAACCGAGCAAGATCTGCAGCTTTTAGCGATTCATAAAATGGTGCATTTAAAGAATTTCAATATTATTTTTATATTTTTTTAATGTAAAATAAGTAAACAATTTAAAGCAATATTTTTATTATATAATTCTTACAATGATTTTTTTACATATTATTGCGCGTTTTCAACTTATCTACTAAATTATAATTATGTATAAAAAAATTATACATAGTCATACACTAAAATTATATATAG
>NW_018023801.1:0-2029 GCF_002006095.1 Pseudomyrmex gracilis | reverse complement strand
GTCATACCGGTATATCTGCATTTCGGTTTGCATAAGGGTTTTCATACCATTACCCAAAAATATCGGTAAAATACCGGTATTTTGCATACCGGTATAAGTCCCTGTTTACAACTAATTCTAACACTTTCTCAAATATTGGTAATATACTAATAAGTCTGTATTTACTTGCTTTTTTCGCTTTATCTATTTTTGGTATCGGTACTATCGTCGAAGTTTTCCATCCTTCCGGACAGCAACCAGCTCTCAAAGAACTATTTATTATATCTGCAAACTCCTCCTTTATTACGCAAAAAGCTGCTTTTAATATATTACTAGTTATCCCCTCATCCATACCTTTCTTTTTTGGTAATCCCATAACAATTTTCTCTAACTCGTCTAGCCCTATCATCTCGAAATTTTCCATAATTTCTTTGTCCTCGATAACATAAATAATTTTTTTATTTGTATCGCTGGACCTACATACATTTATAGATTGTACTATATTATTAATACTTTTTAGTATAAATTAAATTTATCGGCTACATTCGGCTCATAAGTATTATCTAAGATTTCAAAATCTATACTTTCTACTATCTTTGTTCCTACAGGCTCACCTTTAATTATTTCTTTCAAGGCTTTTCACATAGTCGTAGAATTTTCTTTGTTGAGATTATCATATTTTCATAATACTCTCTTTTTTTATCTCTAATTAATTTTACAACTGTATTCCTTTCAGTTTTAAATTGCAACCAATTTTGCTCAGTAGTTTCATAAACCGCTTTCTTGTATGTTTTATCCCTTCTATCAGCTGCTTCTCTTATTTCAACTGCAAACCACTTTTTCCCTTCCCACCTTCGGAATTTTAAACTTTCTTATCGGCGCCACTATATCTAACGCTTCTACTATACTGTCCACAAGCTTTGTCGCTCTCATACTGACATCTGTATCTTGTCTTTTATGCAATTTATTTTCCACTAATCTGGTAAATTCATTTATATCAAATTCCTTAAAGCTCCTAGCGCTAAATTCTTTATAGCTATTTTTATTTCTCCTAGCACCAAATTTAACTTGAAGCCATGCATAATCTGTAATTTTAGGTTTGTAAATTACTTCCTAGCAAACGCAATGTAACTATTATATACCCTAGCAGGTATATAATAGTTACATTGCCGTAATAGAACCAAATATAACACGTAATATAACACGAATGCAGCAAGTTATATAGACGTTAGTAGTAATTTTCTACTCATATGAATAAGAGTTATATAACGTAAATATAACGCATAAGTAACAAGTAATATAACCGTGACAAAAGTTACAGAATAGGTATATAACATGTATAAAACTTAGGTAAGAGTTATATAACAGTAACCTGAATTATTGAATTTGTTATATATATATATATATATAACTTTTATTTCTTTTGTTATTGAATAATTACATTCCTGAATTTGGGTTTTTGAATTGCATTAGCGTTTTTTATACCGACGTTTTATGGATATTTCAGTTCACTTTATCAGGATTTCAGAGTAGTCTGTACTTTTTGAAATCCTAAAGAAGTGAATTAAAATAGCCACAAAAAATCGGTATAAAAATAACACTAATGCACAGGTCAAACCTAAAAAACCTTCTCTTTTTGAATATTTTTTGCATTAATAATAATTGATAATTTCACACATTTTATTATTATATATAAATAACTTTTATTTTTATATAAAAATACATATTGTTTGTAAGTATATATTTACTATATATTTACTATATTTTATGCATACTTTTTTATTTGTATTATATTTGTACTACATATTTACTATATATTTTTATGCATACTTAACAACAATAAAGATGCATATAAATATTTTTTATGGTTTATAATAGAATTCATTTTCTAAAATAAAATAAAAAACTGATCAATAAACATACAGATATTTCATCATATATATTAATTGTTCTTATATAATTATTTTTAAACTCATGAAACTCAAAATCTTATTAATACAGTGCGGAGCACCATATCGTGCGCCGTGAGGAGAAGTAGTTCTCCTCCGGC
>NW_018023800.1:0-9931 GCF_002006095.1 Pseudomyrmex gracilis | reverse complement strand
AGTCGAGAGGGATAGTAACAAAGCCAGACACCCTAATGTAGCCTCTCTCCAAGCCGCTATTGAAGCGGCATTCATAAAAATGGACCGTGCGCAATTGCAGACGGCATGCTCGCGCTTTCGGAATAGGATTGAAGCGGTGATCGAAACGCAGGGCGGATACATTGAGTAAAATGTCTCAGAAAAGATCCCTTAACCCAGCTATAAAGCAGTCTATTTATGTTTTTTCATATTTTCTGTAATAAACAACGTTTTCGAGAAAAAAATTTTTGTCCGGATTTAAGTGGCGGACCCTGTATAACTTACCAAAAAGACTGAAGGACATGCTGAAATTTTCAACATACGGCTACTTGTTGTAACAAGGTAATCGCTATTAAGGAAATGTTTGGAACATAAAACAAATTGTTTTGTCTTTTTTAAGCTTTCTGTTTACAATTATGCATTTCCAAAAACGCATATATTCTATCAATCCATTGTTGAGTTCGATTCGGATCTTTCACTGGAAATCTATATAAAAGATATGTAAATATTTAAGCAATTAAAAATAAAAAGTATGTAAGAATGTAAGCAATAAAAAATATTATTTCTATCTACAACATCCTAACCTAACCTAACGATNTTCATCCTACATTGTTGTTAATACATGCAACTGATATATTTCACACCAAAATCCTTACCTATGAAATGAAATCCCCTTTTGACTTCTCTGCCCACACCCGGGTACACAACATCTCATGTCGCTAACTTGTAGCGGGACCGCGCGTGGAACGCGCTTTTGATTTGCTCAAATATCAGGCCAAACAAAAATGGCGCTGATCAATTTGTGCCACGTCTCGCTATGCTTGTTAGATGGAGATGCGCATTCCAGTGTATATAGAGTTCAGTGGTTAAACCATCTTTTCATCTTATCTTCAAAAACATGAACTGGCAGCTCACCAAACTTCTTTAAGCATACATCTTAAAAGTAAAAACATAGTTCAAGTCAGTTGATGAAATCTTTTTGAAAAAATAAGTAAATAATACAAAATCTTAAAAACAAATAATAATAGTTGTACTTTTATACGTACGTACATTCTACCAGTTTCTTAGTTGTTGATTTTTCAAAGCTAAGCTTGACTCCACCTGTGCCCTTCCAGCTTATTATGCGAGCAAGTTGGTTGGAGATGAGGACGGCCAGAATGGAGTACGTAAAAGATGAGACTCGCCCTTTCCCTTTTCTCCAAGATACTTCATCTGAAATGTATAACAAATAATTTAAAAATGTTTTATGTCAGAGAAACAATAATAGAGAACAACAGAATAAGTAAGATTCACCATATTATTGAAAATTGGTTTATTCTTTAAATAAGATTCAAATTCTGCCAAATCATTCTCTGTGTTTAAAGATAAAGAAGGAAATCCTTGTAAACGGTCAAACCTAGACTCATCAGGGAAAAGCTCGTCTAATATTCGACTCATATTGATACTAAGCCAATCCACTTTTCTATGAAGCTCTTGAAGGAGATTAAGATGCATTTGGTTTACAAGACTTTCTGTCAAAGATAAACACATTAACATACTTCTAAATCATATTATTCATAAAAATACTCAAAAATGATTTGAACTTACTGCTAGTCGTTTCTGTGTCTTTAAAAGAATCTGATGTCTTCTGCTCGGGCATGGACTGACATGACTGACTTTCACATACTATCTCTTTTACTGATTCATGAACACCAGGGTTATCATGCAATTTCTTTGAAGCTTTTTTTTTTAGAACTGCTTGCTTGTGATGGAAATGCTACAAATAATAACAACAGTACGTAGAATTCAACAAAAGAATTCATTTCTCATGTAAAGCCTTAGCTGCTCATAGTACAAAAAACATACTACCATAATCATCATTCTGATCATAGTCTTTCTGTTCGTCATTAATGTTTTTATCATTGTTGGCGTGAACCACATCATCTACTGCTTGCTCAAGTTCAACATCAACTCTCTCATTCTCTGCATGTTCTTCAGCATCAACAGCTAAAATGGCCTGCCTGACTTCTTCATTTCGAAGACGCCTATTGATCTCTTTGACTGAGGTAGCGTGTATCCAGTTTCGAATCATTTTTCAATGCAAATCACAAGCATATCATCAAATGGCCACACAAAAATTGAGGTTAAAAATATTGAGGCTCTCCAGATCTTCAAAAGTTAAAAAGGAAGATAGCCCTTATCTATGGTATGGCAATAAATATACTAATAAATCAGTGTACTTTACAATAAGATACATTACAGTGCGATTCTAACACCGATCATAAAGATCTAAACAAAAATATTAAATATTTTATGAATAATTACCTTCAAGAGCCATCCCGAAAGCTAATCCATCCAGAATAAACAAGACACAGCAAATTACCGGCGCACGGAGTCAAAATACGTCTCACACGGCGGCAACCACGCGGCAACAGGTAGCAAAAGATAAAGAGCCGTCTACAATGGAGAGTTGTAGGCCGTAATAGTAAGAAATTGACCAATCTCAGGCAAAGTACAGAAGAATAATCGATTGTGATTTGTCAGTTTCTTACTGTTACAGTCTAAAACTCTCCATTGTAGACGACCCTTAAGATGATGGTGGATTGATACTCTTGCACATAAAAAAGTTTTAATCGTAACCGTAAAGTCGTAAACAATTTAACCAACTACAGACCAGTATTAGCTAGAATATTGGCCTGTGATTGGTTGATTTACTTACGACCTTACAATTACGACTAAACTTTTGTCACGTGCAATGCTCTTAAGACCGTTCTATATAAAAATCTATCTACATAAGACGCAGATACGGGTCGCAAGTCGCAGGTCTTGCGGAATTGACCAATCACATTGATCAAATCAGTAAATCAGCCAACGTGATTGGTCAATTCCGCGAGACCTGCTGCTTGCGTTTGCGTCTTGCTTAATGTAGAACAGGCTTTAGAACTTGCTATCAGAGCGCTCTTAACACGCCAAAAACCCTCCAATCACAGTTTTTTACCGTTATTCCGGAAATATTTGAATGGGGACTTTGAATTTTTAACGTCTAACTCGTAAATTACCTTAATTTGCGAGTGTAATGACTCGCTAAACTGCCGAGCTTCCACTGGCGAGCTTATCGCGTTGACAACCTCGATCATACAAAAGAAGAAAAAAAAGAGAGAAAAACGGACGCAATGAAGACTGTAAAAGATCTTACGCACGGTTTTTAGTCTTAGTCAGACCAAATTGAAAGACTAAGGATGCAAAGGATGATGAATGAGATAATGATACAAAAAAAGCGCACAAACTTTTCATTTTAAAGAAGTTATTGCACAAAGGTCATTATGATGTCATTTTGACTTTACTACTCTGACTCTTTGACAAAGTAATGATCTTTTGAGATCAAAGTGACATCATTTTGACTTTTTTGTGACTTTTTGTTCTCCTTGGGATGACCACCAATGGTGGTCAGTATAATTTTTTGACATTAATCTTATGTAATAATCTTTTTTGAATCATACTTGTTTTAATGATTGTATCTGCTGCTTGTAATATTTTTAAAAAATTTTAATAAAAGACAAAGAGAAATTCTATTTTGAAGTTATTTATTTTTCATGTTAATATAATTTTTTTATAGCTAATAACATAACAATTTAACTTAAAATTGTTATATATATATTTGCAAAACACATCCAGCGATCGGTTCTTACCACCGTGGAAATTTATTACTAGTTTTAAACTATAATAAATATCTTAATTCGTTTATGAAGTATTAGTTATTATTTTATTTTTAGACAGCAATTTAATATCGTTTATTATGATATTTGAATTAATTATTTAGATGTTTTGTTACTGCTGTAACACATTTTATTTTTATTTTAATAATAACTTTGTAATACTAAATTTTAAATTATATACAATTAAGTTAAATATATTAACTTAATACAATATACAATTAATGTATATACAATTAATAACTTATATAAAATTTTTTATTATTATTATGTATTATTTATGCGATATTTTCGTTCTGATATTATACTTTATCGATATTTTCGTTCCGATATATATCGACTATCAATAATTGCTTTTGATATATTATAATTTAGATCATCTTAGAAATGTATTTCCTTATGTCAGTTGACAAATTCGGTTTTGTTTCATTTCTTAGGTTCCGATAGATTTAATGATAGAAATAAATTTGGATTTGTCATGATTCTAAGACTGATATTCGGAGATAAGCGGGTTTTGTTTGTTTTCGTGATTTAGGAAGGAAAAAGAAATAATTCGGACGCTATTCACGATTGAAGTCGCGAACTGCTCTCCCGGCGAGGGTTGTCGAACAGGAGTTGGTTGCTCGGTCGGACGCTATTCACGATTGGAATCGCGAACTGCTCTCCCGTCGAGAGTGGTCAAAAGAAGTTGGTTGCGAAGAAACAAAATAATATGTATTTATTTTTTTACCTTCTGCCTTAGCGGCTTGAAGGGGACTTGGTTACACCTTTTTTACAGCTTTCTTACAATTTTCTTTCTACACTTATCTTATCCTAATACATATATCACTTCTCCTTATTGCGAACGCCAGTTATTTTCTAATTACCCTTTCTACTTTGTCTAGACACTTCTCTTCTCACCCCCTCCCTTCTAATCCTCCAACATAACCCTATTACCTATATCCTATACACATCTATAACATTTATTACATCTGTTACATATAATACATATATTTACATCAGCTTACACTTATATCGTCTTATATTTCTCTGTTTTCGCTCAATTATTATTTCTTCTCTCCCCTTATCACTTTTACATTTACTTTCCTAGTCTTAATCTTCTTTCTTTGTTCTTGATTTTCCTCCTTCCTTACATGTAATATACTTTCCTCTTAACTTGTTTCTCTTGTCCTCCGGCGGTGTTCTTTCCGTTCCTTCCCTCAGGCCTCCTTCTAGTTCTCTTCCTCTGCATCCTCCTTATCCTCCATCTCCTTCACTTCTTCCTCTCTCCGTTTATCTGTCCCCATTTCTCTTTGTATGTCCCTCCATTGTCTCCACTTTCCTTGGATCTTTACCTTTCCTGTCCCTATTTTCACCTCCTCTCCTTTTTCTCTCTTCTCTTTTACCCACTTATAGATTTCCTCCTGAATTTTTCTCTCTTCCCAAGTCAAGTCGTGCTGAATAAATATCTTTTCTCCTTTCAGTTTGTTTTTATTTTCCATTACCGCCCTCTTTTCTTCTTCGCTGCTTAGTTTGATTACTATGACCTTGTTGCTTACTCTACCTTGCTCGACATTGCAATCCAACCTTAACTTACTCTTGAAGAAGAATTTCGCCCACCTCTTCGGGTCCTCCCTTATCATTTTTAATTCTCTTTCCTCTACTATCCCTTTCACGACTACGTTCTTCTTTCTATCCTCTTTTTCTTTGTCGGAAATGAGACTTTTTATTTTGTATATCTCTCTTACACTTAACCTATCTATGCTTTTATCTGACGCAGAGCTTACGTGGCTGTTCATACTTCTACTTACTGCACTCGCTGCACTTGCTACACTTTTCCCGCTCATTTCCTCTCTCTCCGACAGCCAATATTCCTCTCTCTCTTCATCTCTTTCTTTCATTTCTTTGACTATTTTACCTATTTCTTCCATCCTTTCTTCCAAGATCCTTATCCTGATTTCCCATACTTGCTCTTTCTTTTTCCATTCTTCCATGAATTCTTTGGATCTCTTCTTTTCTAACTCAAATTCTGATTCTGACCTTCTCTTCTCTGTACCTTCTGTTTCAGCCTCCACCCCTCGTCTTCTTCTTGTCTCCATCCCCGTAATAGTCACCTTTTTCTTTTCCGTCTTGCTTATCTCATTTCCTCCCATCGGAAACTCTAATTGCCTTTGTTTCTCTTCTTTCTCCTTCCTCAGCCTTGTCGGTCTTCCTACCTTTCCTGCCTCCGTACCTTTTGCCGCCATAACCTCTTGTCCCCTGCCTTCCTTTCCTTTCAGTTTTCTCTTTCCTCTTCAATCCGATTACCTTGCCTTTATTTCTCCTCCTATTTTTTTAACTTCTACGTCTATTTCTACTACTTGTATTGACTTTCCTATTTTCTTTGTCTAGCTAAACCTTTATTATCTCGTACGTTCTTACAACCGTGTCCGTGCTCTCGCACGCCACCTAACCAAGTCCAAACAAAATAATATGATTTCGCGATACTTCTAGGTGGTTATGCGCCTCTGATAGATTCTGAGTATTAATCTCGAATTGAATTCCCCAAGTAGAACCTCCGATTAGAATTTGTGGGTGGACTTACTGCGGACCAGTGATGTTGATTAATAAAAGGTTCTAGGCTGTTGCGGCGCAGTAGTTCACTCTTGGATCTCACATTCTGCACTCACTGTCACTCACTCACTCGCTGTGGTACTTCTAAAATCTGCGGCTCTAACTGCCTTCGGTTCTGAGAGTCCTGGCTTATATACAATTTTGAGTAAGCGAGGACTCTCCTAATCGGAAAACTCAGTCGAGCTTTGCCAGTTTCTATTCGTTAGTTAGTGGTCGGGTAAACTTCGTGAGATCGCCAATCGGCAACGATCTCTCGGCTCGGTCGGCTCGTCCGATTTTCCGGAGAAGGGAAAAGGGAGAGTGTTGGTTTTTGATCACGCCATCAAGACCCTTTGCTATTGATTTATAATAAAATTGCTCGTGGCGCCGGAGTTCTATTTGCTCCGACTGGTCTAATTTTTATGAGCGGTGTTCTTCCTGGCCCGGAGATACGGGTTTGTTTAGAATGTTTAAACAATAAGTTTAAAATTTCGGGTTATTACTAGGCGCGGTTTATCTTCTCGGGCGCCGATGGAATTTCCGTTTGCTCTCCTATCGTCTGGAGTATAAGTTTCCAAACGATAGGAGACCCGTTCGAGTTATTTATTGTTTTTCGTTATTTATAAAAAGGGAAATTTGTTATGCGTTGGCGCGTCGCGTTGCAAGAAAAAGGGACCCGTGGAGTCCCCAGGACGTAACACTATCTACAATATATTCTTTTTGGAATATTCTTTTTACACAACATTGGTTTTGTAAATAGTGTATTAATTTTTATATATTTGTAGTTATTTGTAGTTATATTTTTATTGAAATATTGTTTTATACTATAACATGTAGAATTATTCCAATTATTTTACTCATTATTTTTTATGCTAAAAAACGTATATATAAACAATCATCACAATATTGAACAAAACAAATGTTTTACATTGTTTTTGACGGAAGAAACCACCACCTTCTCGCGGTTTCCGTTGAGCAACAATGTGTACATAGTTAATTTCTAAAACTTAAATACAATAAAATTCTTAAAATATGTAGGTGTTGTTAATGGCTGTTGAAGCGAACACAGATGACGGTGTGTATATTGTTGAAATAAGTTTTATTGAATGTAAAGCTTTCGACCTTTGTATCAGGTCTTTTTGAATACAATTCTACAAAATTTAAATGATTCTACAGAACAGAAATTTCATTATATAGAAAAACACTGTGATAACAAGTTGATTAAAAATTTACAAAATAATACAGTAATGGTCATCGCAACGTGTCGCCTAGAGTGTTCAATATTGCAAGAACAGAACCCGACGATCTTTTAACAGTGTAGTGAAGCGACTGAAGACACCGAACAATTGTGTGTCGATTTTAAATAGAAGTCAAAGCCGCAAACAACAGTTACAGGGCACATTTTAATCAACATGTATTATCGACAAAAGGTAAATAAGATTTGTCGAGATTTTCGGTGTCGCTCTGCAAATTGAGACTGTGGATTTGACTTCTAATGTGCAGCGTTTCCGATATCAGACGTTTATTGTAAGATCTCTCGCTATCTAAAATCTTTACTCTATCCCATTCGAAATCATGAGAATATTGTATTCTGTGGTCAGTAATTACAGATCTTTGAGAAGAGTTTCTGTTAATATGGTTTTTATGTTCTTTTATTCTCACTTGCAACATTCTGCCAGTTTGTCCAACATATGATGCATCACAATCACGGCAATTAATTTTATATACGACAGAAGGACGTGTGGATGNAGATAGTGGATCCTTGAGAACATTGATGAATTTAGCCAATTTGTCAATGCTATAAAAAGCTGAACGAGTATTAGAGTCTTTAAGAAATATTTTTAAAAATTTCTCAGAAAAATTATTTATATAAGGCATCACAAACCAACGACGCTGTGTATCATTAGACGTGTTGTTAGACAAGAACCTTCTTAAGTCATTATTTTTAAAAAAATTGTATTTTAATCTCTGTATAAAAATGTCATAGATAAGGTCACGAGGATAAGTATTGCCAATTAAAATGTTAAAGTCAAGTCAAAATTCTTAGAATGGAACTTAGGGTGTGATAAAAAGAAGGCTCTATCTACGAGGCTGATGACAGTGCCTCTTTTTTGGCTGATAGGATGGTTAGAAAAATAATTAAGATATCTGCCTGAGAACGTTGGTCTTCTATTCTATTCTACGTTACGTTATTGAGATAAAACTTATATGTACACGATTAGATAATCGCTTACATAATTTGGAAAACTGCAATTATGTAATAAATAATCATAATATTGATATGATTCCACAATTACCAATAAATCAAATTGAAGACATTAATAATTTTGAAGCTATATTAGTGGCAAAAGAAGCACAATCACAAGTGGTATGCCTTTCATTACTATCTAATCATTTTGATGTTATTCATACAGCAGAAAATATTTGAGATATCAATCAGACATTATTTCATATGTTTATTACGCGTATATCAAATTTATATTAATTTACATACAAAGTGATATTTGATTGATATTTCAGTATCTTTTTCTGTGTGAATAAAAATATAATTTATTAAAATTTTTGTTGTAGGTCATCATGTTGGTTATGATTGATGGTGTTACATCAAAAGACGCAATAAAAAGAGCATTGCAAAAATTGTTTACCAACAATCTTGCTTCGAAATGCTCTTGGACCGGGGCAAAAAACAACTTTAAATTAAAAGATTAAAAAATTATTACTTACATAAAATGTAAGTAATATTGTTATATTACTTTGCTTATTATTTAACTTTCTTTGAATAAATAAAAGTAATTTTAAAGTATCATATAAATTTTTATATATTTTATATTTTATATATTTTTATATATTTCAGCTGCTATAAAAAAAGTTGTCCTGCCATTACAGAAGCGAAGTTCGAAGAAAATTTAAAAACTTGGGTCAGACAAGCAACTCTCCGATTAATTCGCGAAAATGCGAAAGCTAATGCAGCAACTAATATATAAATAATTGTTCTCTCATTTTTAAAACTGTATTGCGATCTGTGATTTGATTTAATTTTAAAATAATTAATATTAAAATAATTATACAGGGTGAGTCACCTGAATCTATCACCTCCAATAACTCGTTTGTGTGGCCAGGAATCGAAACAAGTTTTATATAAAAGTTGTAGGGTTTCGAGGGGGAACCAAAATGGCGTACCTTTCAACTTTTGATTTTGACCGAAAGTGGGTTACTTCAACCGGAAGTGGTTTTTTTAAGATGGAAACCCCCCTTTTTGACACCGGAAAATGAAAAAGCGGAAAATTTTACGTTCAGATATAACCTTGGCTGTTTTAAAATTTTCAAGATGGCGAACGAAGATGGCGGACAAAAATTTTAGTCAACCGAGTTGCACCAAATTAAGTTTACGAGGGTTTTTGGGGTTGCTGATCACGAATCTGAAGTCAGATTTGCAAAATTCAAAATGGCGGATCCAAGATGGCGGACCAAGATGGCGGACGAAATTTTTAGCCGAAATTAATAGAAATTACTGGGCGTGTTCCGTTTGACCACAGTACGATTCGACACCGATCGATTCGACACCACATTATTGGACACAAAATTATTGGACACAGATTTATTCGACACCAAATTATTCGACACCGTACGATTCGACACGAAATTATTCG
>NW_018023799.1:2846-9635 GCF_002006095.1 Pseudomyrmex gracilis | reverse complement strand
TATATATATATATATAATACAATACATAATGGAAAGAGAAACAACTGGTATTATAATATTAGTACATATATTACATGTATATACATACATANCTATCTATTACGAATAGTCAACGCAACGATGATCCTGTCTTTACAAAGTGATACCAGCAACTTATTGTGATAAGAGCAACTGATTCCAGTTGCTGTTATCACTTTGTAAAGACATGATCGTCGGTGCGTTGACTCAAATAACCACTTACTATGATCTTGCCTTTAAAAAACAGAACTGACCATACGTGATTTCAGCGATTTGTTATTATATAAGGATTTTGAAAAAAACCGAATACGGTCNAAACGTCAATCAAGAATAATGTTAATAGAATACTAAAATACTAATTAATCAACACTACATTAACCGTGTTTATATGCTCTCATTGGTTGATATTCTCTAATTATTTTTGACATTTGGAGCATCACATATTTTATTCAGAGTTATTATTAAAAACTACACTGGACCTTTAATACCTTTTCTTCTTGTTTCTGATTGTTTTCTTCGTGATACATCTTGTTTCTCAAAAAAGTACTCTTTTTTTAAATTTTTCTCGCATATATTATGTGTAGTGAACACAAATTCTACGTTTATTTGCNTGTATTTGTGACTTGAAAAAATTATTTTTCACCTTAAAAAGACTAATACATATTATCTTCACTTTAAGAAATTAGTGCAGTATATTTTATTACTACATTCAAAAAACGTACTTAGCACCTATAAGGTTATTTAAGATGACGTTTGATATGGCNTTTTAAATGTGCCTTAGTTTTAAAAGCTGTATCGCATATGTCACATTTGTACGGACGTAACGATGAATGAACTGCTTCATGTTTAGTTACTTCTTGTTTTGTACAAAAACGTTTATCACATACCTTAAAAAGAATAAGACACAGTGTCATTTTGAAAAGGCAAGACGCAATATATTTGACAAATACAATCGGAAGACGTACTTGGCACTTATAAGGTTTCTCAGAATCAGAATGTCGACGTTGATAATGGCGATTTAGACCTTGCTTAGTTCTATAAGTTTTATCGCATTTGTCGCATTCATACGGACGCAACGATGAATGAACTGCTTCATGGTTAGTTACTTCTCGTTTTGTAAAAAAACGTTTATCACATACCTTAAAAAGAATAAGACACAGTGTCATTTTGAAAAAGCAAGACGCAATATATTTGACAAATATAATCAGAAAACGTACTTTGCACTTATAAGGTTTCTCAGAATCAGAATGTCGACGTTTATAATGGCAACTTAGATCTTTCTTAGTTTTATAAGTCTTATCGCATTTGTCGCATTTATAAGGACGCAACGATGAATGAACTGCTTCATGCCTAGTTACGTCTTGTTTTGTACTAAAACGTTTATCACATACCTAAAAAAGAATAATACACATTGTCACTTTGAGACATCAATGCGCAATATATTTGACAAATACAATCGGAAAACGTACTTTGCACTTATAAGGTTTCTCGGAAGCAGAATGTTGACGTTGATAATGGCGATTTAGAGCTTGCTTAGTTTTAAAAGTTTCCTCGCATTTGTCGCATTCAAACGGACGCAACGATGAATGAACTGCTTCATGGCTAGTTACTTCGAATTTTGTAGTAAAACGTTTATCACATACCTAAAAAAGAATAATACACATTGTCACTTTGAGACATCAATGCGCAATATACTTGACAAATACAATTTGGAAAACGTACTTTGCACTTATAAGGTTTCTCGGAATCAGAATGTCGACGTTGATAATGGCAACTTAGAGCTTTCTTAGTTTTAAAAGTTTCCTCGCATTTGTCGCATTTATGCGGACGCAACAATAAATAAATTATTTCATGAACAGTCAATTTCTTTTTTGCATAAAAACTTGTATTACATCCTTTAAACTAAATAGTAAACATTATTGTTACTTTGAACAATCAATACGCAATATATTTGACGAATGCAATTCAAAAACGTACTCGGCATTTATAAGGTGCCTCACAAGAAGAATGAATGGGAACTTGTTGCTCCATATTTCATTTACGTTGAAAAATTGTTTTGCACGTGTCACAATGATATGAACGCAATGATGAAAATGGACAATTGTATAAATATTCAAATTAAATTATTATACATTAGATACATGATAAATTTAATGAAAGATAAACAGACTGCAAGAAGAAAAAAGAAGATTGAGGATAGACAGAAAAAAAGTGAGAAACAAAGTAAGAAAGAGATTACGTGAGAGAGGACATTAAGTATATTTTAGTGTATATACAAAGCGTTCGACAAGTACCTTAAAGTCTCTCGTAGGCAGATAGAAGTAACCCTGAGTCAAAAAGTCTTGAATCAAATTGTTTTATTACATTTAATAAAAGAATAATTATTGAATAAATCAAGGTAATCAGCGCCGACCTGTAGCCGGGCGGACCTTAGTGAGCCGCGCGACTGGTGTGCGAGAGTGCTCAGTGCTAATCACTGACATGCGCTCGGCTACAGGTCGGCGCTGATTGGCGTGATTTATTCAATAAGTACTCTTTAAATAGGTACTATATATATATGTAAGAAAAAAAATGGTTTAGGATTACTTTTTGACTTTGTCTTTCTTCTGCTACCTACTTACGAGAGATTTTAAAGTACTTGTCGAACATTTTGTACATTTTTTTTACTTTGCGCACCGTTTTTTGCTAGTTACGTTAATATTATCAATAGACTATTCTAAATTCTTTTGTTTCTCGTAATCTGAGCAAATTTGTATCAATATACGTAAACATTTTAAACTGAAGAGTTATATACATACATACGTGTGGCGTTTGAAAAAATAGTGAGCACGTAATCATATACGAAGAAGATTTCTATGAAGAACACGATGTGTATACGTAAGAGCACAATAGAAAACTAAACGTTTAGCTCGCAGATATGTTATCGCAAACGNAACGAAAACCTAAGACGTAAACACGATCTCGTCCTATAGGTATAAATATAAATAGGTAGAAATGTTATTGTATCGTGACTTGGTATGTAAGAAAGACAGATGATATATTACATGTAAGTAACAATATGATGAAGAAACTNTGAGGATTATGTGAAAAAAAAATATAATACCACCTCAACTTGTTTTTTAATTCTACTTTTGNAATGCTTCTTCAAAAAAGTCAAATTCAGTCGGTCGTAAATCGAATTGTATTTTCAATTATTGAAATTATTGTACTCCGTTACACATCTATTCTAAATGCCATGCTACTGAAAAAGCAAGTGGTTTCTCTGTAAATAGATCTCGGGCATTTGGATGGTCCAGTAAGCGAATACGATCGGACACTTAAAGAAAAATAGAAAGAAACTGAAACCTACCAGGTTAATCGGTTTACGATAAGAAAGTCGGGAGACTCGCGTTAAACAATTCTGAGTTGCGAGTAAAACAAATTACATAAAAAAAGATGCGTACATAAAATCGAAAGTGATCTTGATAAAGACGCGTTTACTGTTACACACTCGTTATTTAAGTGGCGATCAGCACGCACGCTGCCATTTCGCACACCACATCTCGATACATCAGCTCTTGGAGGGTTGAAACGAGCCCACGCAAACTATACAACACGAATTTATACTTGCATTAATACCCATTCTTTAGTTTTGTACCGCTCTATCACATCTCTGGATTGCTAATTTATGAAATTCGCTCGCGGTAGTAATCAGAAGAACGATATCACGCCTTACTTCGGTTTTTGCAAGATATATGTTTGCGATCGGCGCGTTTAAATGTCTTCTTGCGTAATACCCTGTTTAGGTAGGTATAAAAAAGAAATTTGCGTGCGCGGATATTATTATTATTAGCGCAATAATTATTTNGCGATATTTTTCCATAATTGGTAGATTTGCAGTTGTATTTGAAATACATTGTCCTTAAAATTTTATTTAAAGTGGAGTTTCGCATGACATACACACACTTTACACACAGTAGTTTTAATTAAATCGCTGCACAAATAATTGTTGTATACTACTTATTTTATTTTAAGATTTAAATTGTGCAATAAGAACAATATTTTTATGTTGCGTTATAAATTGTAATTTTGTAAAGTTTTGGATGTTATTGTTTTTTTGTCTCTTTTGTTACATAAAATTTTCTATTTGTCTTGTTTGTTACATAACATTTTCTGATACTAATAGATTTCGTATTTACGTGTATATTCTTGCATGCATTTTGGATGTCGGTGAAATCAGCAAAGCTTCGTCTACATGGTGTTCCGTAATGAGTAGTAAACCTTGCAAGGAATGAATTTTAAACTTTTAAAAGAAATGTAAAAGTTCCTTTTTCATTTTTGGCTTAGATTCTTATTTACCGAGTTTATAACTATTAAAGTTCTTCAATGAGACGGCGCGTATACAAAGTATGCAGGAGCGTTGCGCGCTGTGCTACTACTTCCACTTAACCCGATTACATTTCTTCTGTTAAAACTTCATTCTACTATGTCACACTGAAGACTACATGAATAAATAAATAAAGACAGGTTGACATTAATCATCTAACTGATTTATTTGAAAAAAGTAATGATACATTGTACGAAAGTACTGCATACATAAATAATTAATGTTAATCGTGTCTTGTTACGTTTTTATTACTTAAAAAAATAACTCAAGAACATAAATAAATGAGTAATTTTTATTTAAATTAATTTACTTTTTTTAGAAATAAATAAGTAGTTCTAATTTAAATTACTCTATGTTTTTAAATAAAACTACCATTAGAAGACACGATTAACAGTAATTATTTATGTAGGCAGTAATTTTCTACACTGTATCACTAGTTTTTTCAAATGAATAAATTAATTGAATAGATTTTATTTGTTCTTATTTATTTTTTCATGTGTTATCTAGTGTGACATAGTAGAATGAAGTTTTACTAGAAGCAATGGAATCAGGACAAGTGTAAACAGTAGCACAACGCGCGACGCTCCTGCATACTTTGTATACGCGCTGCATTCCATTGAAGAACTTTAATTGTCAGGAACTCGAAAAATAAATAAANATTTAAAAATGAAAAATAAATTTTTTGTTCAAAATGTTACTTTCTTTCACTTCTTGCACAGGGTAGTAATCATTACGGGACACGTGTATATTTAGTACATAAGTTCGGATTCACTAATGTGAATTGAGTCAAATAGACATACATATTTAGTTCGATATACTTATCATAGTAAAATTGGTACTACTTCATCCTGCAACAAATTATAACTTTTAATATATATGTGCAATTTCACAGTGCAATATCAAAATGAATGTAATAAAACTAATATATATTATAAACATATATTCCAAATGTATTATATGTGTATATATATGTATGTATGTGTATGTATTATAGAAATATATATATATTTGTATATATNTATATATATAATAAAATACATAATGTAAAAAGGAAACACTCGCATTATGATATTAGTACATATATTACATGTATGTACATACATTACATATACATATACATATATTATACTTATTATGAATATTAGTAAAAACTAAATAGAAAGTTTAGGCCACTGAGAGCATATAAACATGGTTAATGTACGGTTGATTATTTAGTCTTTTAATAACATTATTTTTGATTGACGTTTCGACTGTCGTATTCGATCTTTTTCAACATCCTTATATAATAACAAATTACTAGTATTAATTATGGTCAATTCTGTTTTTTAAAAGCAAGATCTTGGTCAGTTGTTAATTTCAGTCAATGCAACGAGGATTCTGTTCTTACAAAGTGATAACAACAACTTATTGTGATAAGAGCAACTGATTCCTGTTGCTGTTATCACTTGGTAAAGACAAGATCGTCATGGCGGTGAATTAAATTAACAACTGACCATGGTCTTGCCTTTAAAAAGCAGAAATGACTATACATGATCTCAGCTATTTGTTATTATATAAGGATTTTGAAAAAGACCGAATACGACGGTCGAAACATCAAGAACGAATAATGTAAATATACTAATAAATTATTACATATTCAACAATACATCAACCGTGTTTATAAGCTTTCATTAGTTGATATTATCTAATTATTTTTAAAATTTGGAGAATCACATACTTTATTCAGATTTATTACTAAAAACCTTACTGAAACTTTTATACCTTTCTTTCTCTTTGCTAATTGTTATCTTCATGATACATATTGTTTGTCAAAAAGTACTTTTTTTTTAAACTATTTTCGCATATATTACATGTGTAGTAAAAACAAATTCTACGTTTATATGCCTGTATTTGTGACTTGAAAAAATTACCTCACACCTTAAAATGAATAATACATATTATCTTCACTTTAAGAAATTAGTGCAGTATATTTTATTACTACATTCAAAAAACGTACTTGTCACTTATAAGAGTACTTAAGATGACGTTTAATATGGCGTTTTAGATGTGCCTTAGTTGTAAAAGCTGAATCGCATATGTCACATTTGTACAAACGCAACGATGGGTGAATTGCTTCATGCTTAGTTACTTCTTGTTTTGTGTAAAAACGTTTATCACATATCTTAGAAAGAATAAGACATAGTATTGTCACTTTGAGAAATCAATGCGCAATATATCTGACAAATACAATCGAAAAACGTACTTGGCACTTATAAGGTTTCTCAGAATCAGAATGTNGACGTTTATAATGGCGACTTAGATCTTGCTTACTTTTATAAGTCTTTTCGCATTTGTCGCATTTATAAGGACGCAACGATGAATGAACTGCTTTATGGTTAGTTAAATTTTGTTTTGTACTAAAACGT
>NW_018023799.1:0-2236 GCF_002006095.1 Pseudomyrmex gracilis | reverse complement strand
TTTGACAAATACAATCGAAAAATGTACTTGGCACTTATAAGGTTTCTCATGAAGAAGATGACGTCTACGATGGGTTATTAGATTTGTTTTAGTTTNATACTTCTTATCGCATTTGTCGCATTTATGCGGACGCAACAATAAATGAATTATTTCATGGACAGTCAATTTCTTTTTTGCATAAAAACTGTTAGTACACTCCTTAAATTAAATAGTAAACATTATTGTTACTTTGAACAATCAATACGCAATATATTTGACAATTGCAATTCAAAAACGTACTTGACACCTATAAGGTTTCTCACAAGAAGAATGAATGGGAACTTGTTGCTCCATATTTCACTTACAGTGAAAAATTGTTTTGCACGTGTCACAATCATATGAACGCAATAATGATAATGGACAGTTGTATAAATATTTAAATTGCATTAGTATACATTAGGTACATGATAAATTTAGTGAAAGGTAAACAGACTGCAAGAAAAAAAAAAGAAAATTGAGAATAGACAGAAAAAAAGTAAGAAACAGAGTAAGAAAGAGATTACGTGAGAGAGAACATTAAGTATACTTTAGTGTATATACAGATTGTACGACAATTAACTTAAAGTCTTTCGTAGGCAAATAGGAGTAAACCTGAGTCGAAAAGTCTTGACTCAATTTTTTCTTTTTCATATAACAAAAGAATAATTATTTAATAAATCAAGCCAATTAGCGCCGATCTTTAGCCGGGCAAATTTCAGTGAGCCGCGCGTCTGGTGTGCGTGATTGCTTTGCGCGGCTCACTGACATGCGCCCGGCTAAAAAGCGGCGCTGATTGGCATGATTTCTTTAATAAGTACTCTTTAAATATATACTACATATATATGGAAGAGAAAAAATGATTTAGGATTACTTTTCGACTCAGTTTTCTTCCTGCTACCTACCTAAGAGAGATTTTAAAGTAATTGTCGAACACTTTGTATATTTTCCTTACTTTGCCCACAAACCGTTTTCTGCTAGTTACGGTAATATCATCAATAGACTGTAATAAATTTTTTTGTTTCTCGTAATCTGAGCAAATCTTTATCAATATGCGTAAACATTTTAAACTGAAGAGTTATATACATACATACGTGTGGCGTTTGACGAACAGTGAGCAAGTAATCATATACGGAGAAGAACACGATGTGTATACGTAAAAGCACAATAGAAAACTAAACGGTTAGCTCGCAGATATGTTANCGCAAACAAAACGAAAACGTAAGACGTAAACATAATCTTGTCCTAGGTATAAATATAAATAGGTAGAAATGTCATTATATCGTGACTTGGTGTGTAGCGAAAGACAGATGATATGGTACATGTAAGTAACAATATGTTGAACTGACTTTGAAGAATATTTGCAAAAAAAAAAGATAATACCACTTCAACTTTTTTTTTAATTCTACTTTTCCAATGCTTATTCATAATAAGTCAAATTCGGTCGGTCGTAAATCGAATTACATTTTCAATTATTGAAGTCATTGTACTCCGTTACACATCTATTTTGAATGCCATGCTACTGAAAAAGCAAATGGTTTCTCTGCAAATAGATCTCGGGCATTTGGATGGTCCAGTAAGCGCATACGATCGGACACTTAAAAAAGAACAGAAAGAAACTGAAACCTAACAGGTTAATCGGTTTCCGATAAAAGAGTCAAGAGACTTGCGTTACACAAACTTGAGTTGCGAGTAAAAAAAATTAGAGAAAACAAAGATGCGTACACGAAATTGAAAGTGATCTTGATAAACTCGCGTTTGCCGTTACGCACTCGTTACTTAAATGGCGAGCGCTGCTATTTCGCACACCACATCTCGATACATCAGGTCGTGGAAGGTTGAAACGAGCTTACGCGACCTATACAACGCAAATTTATACTTGCAATTAAGTCCGCTCTTTTGTCTCGTCCGCTCTATCAGAGCTCTTGATTGCTAATTTATGAAATTCACTTGCGGCAGTAATCAATATAACGATATCACGTTTTACTTCGGTTGTTACAATTGATATGTTTGCGTTCAGCGGGTGCAGATGTCTATTTGCGTGATAACCTGTTTAGGTGGTTATGAAAAACTACTTCGCGTGCGTAGAAATTATTTTTATTAGCGCAATAAATATTTCGCGATTTTTTTCTATAATTGTTAGATTCGCACGTTGTATTTGAAATACAAAATTTTCGTTAAAATTTTATTTAAAGTAGAGGGTTGCATGACATACACACAC
>NW_018023798.1:12845-15067 GCF_002006095.1 Pseudomyrmex gracilis | reverse complement strand
TCGAATCGTACGGTGTCGAATAATTTGGTGTCGAATAAATCTGTGTCGAATCGAGCGGTGTCGAATCGTACTGTGGTCAATAGAGTGTCACCCATTAAAAAGTATATACCATGCATATAGTAAATAGTACATACCTTGAAGTCGCCATATTGTCGCCGCTTTATTGCAGCCGCCATACCGGTGCCCGCCGCGTCATATCCTGTGACGCCATCTTGTCGAACCGCCATATTACCACGTGTGAAATCGTCATAACAAAGCCCACCGCGTGTGAAGTCGCCATAATGTCGCGTGACGTCATAGTGACGTCATATCCTGTGACGTCAGAGCCACGCCCCCGCGTGACGTCATTACCCCCTCTCCCTGTGACGTCATACTCTCTCCCCCCTGTGACGTCATACCCCCTCTTCTCCGTGTGACGTCACCCCTATTCCTGTGACGTCATACCCCGCACCCCCCTCGGAGCTCCTGGCTTAGAACTCTCATAGTATCACTACTCTACTAGTTTTAGCTAACGCTATTGATGACAAACTGGAAGCTTCCACCGAANAGACGGTCGGAGTTGACGCAGGCTGCTGGTGAAGATGCTTGCTTGTTCTTTTTCTTCAATTTAAAGCAATCCACTTAAAGGTGACTTTGCTTCTTACAATATATACNAAACTCTCCTTTGTTCTCAGGTTTTGGCAAATTTCTTTTATTGCAGAGTTTATTGGCTGGATTCTTGAACCTGTTTTTCTGCTCGGCATGGGATTTTCTATCTGGATCTGCGGAAACAGACGTAATTTGACGCATGGCGTCTAAGAATTTATCGACGGACTCAGACCTTAAAGCGGCGGCGGTTTCTCTAAGAGATCTATTCGGAATGCCGCTGATACTGAGATGAATGGTACTGTCGTCGCCGAGGTTCAAAGAGTGCATTAATGAAATCTTATCTATCGCGTATTCCAAGAAACTCTCTTTGTGAGTGATCCATTTACGAGTCTCTATTTTTTGCAAAGCAACGTGATAAAGTATTTTATGCAAAAAACGTTTAAGAATCGCTTCGCGAAACCCGTTCCAGGACTCCAGCATAGGATCGGATCCTAGATTGTACCAGCGTTTTGCGNTTTTGACCAATTTTGACGTAGATGCTAGCAATATAACGTCTGGCAATACCTTGTATATTNGAGCCACTTGCTCGATTCGCTGAAACCAGAGCTGTACGTTCTCTTCCTCCTGGCCTCCAAACTCAGTGATCTGAGAAGCCAGCATGGTAACGGCATGCGCAGATGGCACTGAAGAAACAGTCGACGGTCGAGCCGAAACCTGGCTGCGAGGAGTGAGAATCTCCTGGGACTGCGGTTCAAGAAGAACACCCTCGACAGGTTGAATGGTAAGCGGCTGAGAACGCGTAACAGCAACCAACATTTGCTGCAAAACATCTAGCTGACGTTGTTGGCTCTGCATGATTTGCTGCTGCATAGTCTTCATTGTCTCATTTATCGTAGACACCAAAGAGGACATCTCCGGCAGAGACTATGATTCGGACGCCGCTATCTGTGAAGAAGATTAACCGGCCGATGTGGCGATGTACGCAGCGGGACTCACAGATGACTGTTCTTTGCCGGCTGCAGTCGCTCAAACTTCTAACGGCAGATCGAATGGACCATGCCGCTTAAAANGCGACATCAAGGCGTCTATTATCGCATTCAGATTATCAACGACTTGAATGTGATACTTCTTCGCCTCTCTTCTCAATTTGTCCNAGGACATCCCGTCCAAAACAGCTCGTTCCATCGCAAATAGAACCACCGGACCAACACAAGAATAAAAGCTAAAACGTGTTTGTGAGTGAGCACTTGTTTACGACGAATGTCGACCTTCACACGAACTCACTTAACGTGTATGTAATCACGAACGCGTATGCAGATCACGTGAAACCCGATCAAGGACGCGTGATTGCCGTTTCTAACGATAAGCGAATANCTATAATTCAATTTCTTTGTTACAGGAAAAGCAATTAAGCACGAAAAGGAAAGGTGCAACAAAGTTCAAACCGGAGCGGGAGATTCCGGGCACACAAATTGGAGCACCAAGCACAAAGTGGAGCGAGACATAGCACGGAGTTGGAATCTCACTTCTGAAAAAAGGGATCTGTAAAGGAGTTTCAAGAAATAGAAAATGTAACACAAGTGTAACATAATACCTAAAGTGTAATGCCAGGATGTAGTCAAACGAATTGATTA
>NW_018023798.1:2020-6920 GCF_002006095.1 Pseudomyrmex gracilis | reverse complement strand
TCTTTCGCTTTGCTCGCTCTGCTCGCTCAGGCAGGCTGCTTCAGCGCCGCCTGTTTGACTATCGATGTAATTATAATCGATGTAGCCAGATCGACTATCGCATGTCTCTAACAACAAAAGGGGTCGCTGATTGAATAATTAATTAGANAAATTTCTTACAGTAATTTTTCATACAAAAAGTGTATGCGTGCGTGTGCGTGTCGTGTTGTGTCGTGTCGTGTCGTGTGTGTGTCGTGTTCGACTGGGTGTGTATGTATGTATGTGTATATGTATGTGTGTGTGTGTATGTATGTGCGTGGGGGCGCACATATATATGTGCGTACGTGTGTATGTATCAAACTTGAATAACATGTACTGTATATTAATTATGTGTTGCATATTAATTAACCTAACCTTTGATTTTGTTTTTCATACTTAGATAACATACGTGTAACATGCAATTTTGATTTAGATGTGAAATGCAGCATCATTGCTTCTCACTTCAATAAATCAGAAATTCGTGTTGCACATATTATGTTACCTCTGTGTAAAAAGTAGCATTGAGAAGTATATGTGTGTTTTGCGTTATAACTTTGTTATTTGCAACTCTATTACGCCTGCAGGTGTGTTCATACAAAATGCTTTTTACATGTGTAAAAAATGTATATATACACAAGTGCATGTAACATTTGCTATATATAGTAACATGCATATATTTTGTACATTATTTTACACATGAAGCAGTGATTGGTTGACATGTGAACTAATAACACTCAACAATCACTGCGACACATGTAAAATAGTGTACACAATATAAGCAAGTACAATATACAGCAAAACCTGTTACATGCACTTGTGCATGCATAAATATTTTACACATGTAAAAAGCATTTTGTATGAACGCACATACACATATAATACAGTTATAAATAAAAAAGTTTCTAATATTGATAAATATAATAAAACAAACATATATGCGTACATAATATTCACACACACACACTCACATAAATTTTTCAATGGCTTTCATATTGTGTTGTACTTTATGCAACACGCACATTTATTAGTTGAAAAGAGAAGCAATAACACACTGCTTCTTTCTTTTACTAATCAAAGGTGCGCCTTGCGTATATAATGCTACTTCAATGTGAACGCACTGCAAGATATATGTGTGAGAGAACGTGTGGGTGTGTGCGTGTGTGTGTTATATGTACNAAATGTAATATATATGCATGACATACGTGGCATAATATTATAATATTTTATAATTTTACNGAGAAAAATATCAGANGAGAGNATTCTGGAAAGGAGGTTATCAGGGAGGGAGGATTTGGGAGAGGAAGATCTNAAAATCAGAGAGAAGTCGGGATCGGAGGTTATCAGAGAGGGAAACTGAGGAGGAAAATAAGAACACTTCAAACGAAACTGCACTATCTACTATACTTTAAAGGTAATAGTAAATGTTATAACTGCGCCTCCACCATCACAGTACGCGTCTCCATTATCACAGTACGCTTCTCTACCACCACCACCACCACAATACACGACTTCACCATAAATGTACGGGCCTTTACCACCACCATCACACACACACCACTTATTTACACGCCCACTATATATACGCCACATTATGGGCGGTATCTAGAAAGAGATAAGGTTTTATTCAATATACTACATGTAATTATAACATAATATAAATACGCTTTCATACACTTTTACTATTATATATAGTACAAAGTTTATTACAAAATTTGTTTTGTTACTAGGAGTTCAAAAGTCGCAGAATAGAAGCAGTTTTTGGAAGACAAAGGATGAGAAACTTCAACGAAGAAATACTGTAAAAAATAACATATAAATATATATTATATGTACATTACGAACTATTACTATTAAGTTTATATTTGAAACACATATATTGTAGACATATGAATAATTTCATATTTTTATTTCATATAACTGATTGTTTGGTAGTGAATTATCATAACGCATGGAGATTTTTATGTTAGATAACAATTCTCTTTCATTGTACAATGTATTCTTTTTTGTGCAAGACTAAAACTTCTTGCGTTATGACAATTTACTACCAAACATAATCAGTTAAATATGAAATTANTCATATGTCTAAAATATGTGTTTCAAATTTAAACTTTACTTTTAATAGTTCGTATTATATATTATGTATATTAAACTAATGAATGAAATAAATTTGGTTGTAGGAGCCGTCTACAGGATGTTGTGTAGAAAATGTGCTTAAATATATATATATATATATATATATATATATATATATATATGTATACACAAGAGTGTAGGAAGGAAAAGAAGAGAGTAAGGAACAAATTGAGAAGGTAGAGAGAAGGGAGGGGATGTAAGGAAGGATATAAAGAATAGAAAAGAGGATATAGGGTGANATGTGATAGGAAAAAGGAGGAAGAGACTAGTGTATGGGAGGAGGTGGTTAAAAGAGCGAAAACGGTGGGGCAGGTGTGGGAAGTGGTAAATAGGGGAAGAAGGAAGAGAAGGGGGGATAGAGTTAGGGGAATGGGAAATATACTGTAAGGGGCAGTTGGGGGGGGTNGACTGGAAAGTGGTGAGAGGTGAAAGGGAAATAAGGGAGAAGAGAGAGGAGGGTTTAAGAAGAGAGGAAGTAGTAAAGGCGATTGGAAAGTTGAAGGAAGGAAAGGCAGCAGGGGGGGATGATATACCGGCAGAGGTGTGGAAGTTTGGAAGGAGAAATATGCAGGACTGAGTGTGGAATGTGTGTGGGAGNATTGTGGTAGGTGAAGGGTGGATTGATGAATGGAGCGAGGGGATAGTGGTACCGGTGCTAAAGAAAGGGGAAGGTNATAAGGTGGAGGATTACAGGGGGGTGCCACTAGCGNAGACGCTTTATAAGGTATACTGGAGGTACTGGCGGAGAGGTTGAGGGAGGAAGTGGAGGAAAAGAAATTGATACCGGAGAATCAGGCGGGCTTCAGGAGGGGGAAAGGGGTTATGGATAATATATACGTGGTGAATTACTTGGAGGGCAGGAATTTAAGTAGGAAGGGAGGAAGTTTAATAGCATTGTTTCTGGATCTGAGGGCGGCATTCGACACGGTGGACAGGGAGTTATTGTTAAGCTCGATGAGGGAAAGGAGAGTAAGGGAGGGATTAGTGAAAAGGTGTGGAGAGTTATATAGGGAGACGAGAAATAGGGTGAGAGTAGGGGGGGAGTTAGGGAATAAATTTTGGACGAGTAGGGAAGTGAGGCAAGGGTGTCCGCTGAGCCCGTAAACCTATTTAACTTGTTGACGGCGGATATGGAGGATTGTCAAGTTAGGAATGGTTGGGGGGGAGGTAAAGGTAAAGAGTAAGAGAATTTATGTTTTGGTTTATGCGGATGACGTGGTGTTGCTAGCNGAGAAAGAAAAAAGGATGAGGGGGATGATGAGAGGGTTGGAAAAATATCTGATGAGGAAAGGTTTAGAGGTAAACGTTAAGAAGTCGAAAGTAATGAGGTTTAGGAAAGGGGGGGAAGGGAGAAANAGTTGGAATGGTGGTGGAGGAGAGAGAGACTGGAGGAGGTGAAGGAGTTTAAATACTTGGGATACGTGTTTCAGAAGAATGGGAGGAGGAAAGCGCAGATAAAAGAAAGAGTGAAGAAAGGGGCAGCGATAATGGGTCAGGTGTGGGGGATTGGGAAGAGAAAGTTCAGTGGGGATTGGAGTAGGAGGTTGTGGTTGTTCGATGCTCTGGTCTGGTCAGTGGTAGGGTATGGGGTGGAAATCTAGAGATGGAGAGAGTGGGAGAGGGTGGAGAGGTTGCAGAACAGATATTTAAGATGGTTATTGGNGGTAGAGTGGAGGACTCCGGTGTATATGGTGAGGGACGAAATGCAGAGAAATTTGTTAAGGAGAAGGGCGGGGCAAAAGGCCTGGATGTTTAAGGAGAGATTGGGAAGAAGGGAGGGTAGCGAGATAGCAAGGCTGTGTCTAAANGAGATCAGGGATAGGGAGGGGAGGGGGAGGGGTGTGTGAGTGGGAGAAGGATAGGATAAAATACTATGAAGAGAGAGGAGTAAGGTTGGCGGAGTTGAGGAAAGGAGAGGAAGCAGGGAATTGGAGAACTCAGTTTTTGATAAAGAAGAAGAGGAGGATGCANAGAGAGGAAAGGTGGAGGAGAATTGAGAGCTCGAGGTATAATAAGTGGTACGGGAGGATTAAGAAGGAAGGAGTGTCGGGGGGGGGGTATTTAAAAAAGCAATAGAGAGAGAGCAGATGTTGGAAGGTGTCGAGATTTAGATTGGGAAACAAGATGAGGGAAGGAAGGTACTGGGAAAAAGAGAGTGAAAGAATGTGTAGGATGTGTGGATTGGTAGAGGAAAGTTGAAGGCACGTGTGGGAGGATTGTGGGGCATGGGGAGCGGAAGGGAATTGGAAAGATATGATTAAGGTGGTCTTGGTGGAGGAGGGAGAGGGAGAAAGGTGGTTAAGGAGGCTGGAAGAATATAGGGGAAGGGAAAAGATGACAAGACTGGGAGATGGGGAGGAGTGATTAGATAGGGAGAAGTGGGGGTTGAATGGGAATGGATGTATGGAATAGTGTGACTGTGGAATTGTATAAGTGCNAAGGAAGGATGTCTGGGAATCCATGGNTGTGTAGAATTAGTGTTGACTGCCGGAATGGGGGGTCCAAATAGCGTAGAGTAGAGTTGCGAGTGTGTGTGNGTGTTATAATATAGATAAGATAGATAAGTTAGTTGTAAGTTAGTTGTAAGGATAGTGTAAGGATAATGTAAGATTTTATTTGTATATGGTTTTTTGTAACCCTAAGGGGAATCAATAAAAGTATTTAATCTATTAAACTTAAATGAATAAATAAGTCTAAAGAGCCGTTTGCAGGATGTTGTGCGGAAAATATGTCTTATATGTGTATATAC
>NW_018023798.1:0-1325 GCF_002006095.1 Pseudomyrmex gracilis | reverse complement strand
TTGAGGATCTTCTTCGGGCTCATGAAGTCTATTAAACTTAATAAATGAAAAAATAAGTCTAAATCCGTTTGCAGGATGTTGTGCGGAAAATATGTCTTATATGTGTATATACATATATAAGTGAATTCACGTTTTTTCGCAATATTTTAATTCAATTAAGGGAGGTATTTGGGGTCTATCATATGTGAGATGCAAAACTAGCATCCTATATGAATTTAAGAATTGAAATTTCAATTCGATAAATCACGTGTGAAAACGTGAATTTACTTACATATGTATATACACATATAAGACATATTTTCCGCACAACATCCTGCAAACGGCTCTTTAGACTTATTTATTCATTTATTAAGTTTAATAGACTTCATGAGCCCGAGGAAGATCCTCAATTTAATATTGAGTATTTAATCTAATCTAATCTAATCTATATATGTATACACATATATACTTCGAAATAATTTTTTTCTTCCATATAGGATGCTGGATTTGCATCACATATATACATAAAGGACCCCGTTATCCCCCTTAACTAATTTTAAATAATTGCAAAGAAAACTCCTCAGCCAGGAATCAAACCTGGAATTTCCGGCTTTCCGGGCCGTCGCCTTCCCTGTTAGGCTACCGAGGCACTTTGAGTTTGTCTCGCAATACTTAGCACATCTGTCGAATATTAAAAGCTGAGAAGTTTTTTTTCGCAATATTTTAAAATTAGTTAGGGGAGTATACGGGGTCCTTCATATATATGTGATGCAAATCCAGCATTCTATATGAAGGAAAAACATTATTTCGAAGTATATNTGTGTATACATATATATATATTTAAGCACATTCTCTACACAACATCCTGTAAACTGCTCCTACAACCGACTTTATTTCATTCATTAGTTTAAAGACTCATAAGCCAAAAGAATCTTCTTTTTGGTATTATTGATGTATTATGTATATTATATAAAAAATTGTGGGGGAGTTACCTCACTTTTATTATTTTTACTTTTAAGTCTTTTTTACACTATATTAAAAATCTTTTTATTTAATTAAAAAACATTTTTACAACATAATTCTTATAGAAGATAGAGTTTTACTAAATTTGATTGGTCTGAGTTCTCGGCTGGAAAGTTGAGTCGGAAAGTTGAATTCCTTGGTCTAGGAAGCAATGTCGTAGAAGTAGGCCTCCGCCTGGTTTCCTTTTGACGATGTCTCTGTTTCCGCCTGCGTTCCTTTCGATGAGCTGGGTGCAGCGAATTGAGTCCCTCGAGTGATCTGAACGGTAGTTGTTTGGGAAGCCGTCGTGGAGAATGAATGAATCGGAGATATTCTTCGAGGAA
>NW_018023797.1:13872-15628 GCF_002006095.1 Pseudomyrmex gracilis | reverse complement strand
TATGCAATACTCGGTGACTTTCACCTTATATATGTATCGACAGAATTTTTGACTCATAGGATACTATCAAACATTGTCTTACTGAAACGGTAGTAAGCGATAACATACAATCTGGGAATATTTATTATCTTTTATTAACAATATGGAGATCAAAACATATTTCCTTTTCTTAAAATATGTTTTACAGTTCTTTAACGCGTAAAATGCTTTTTTTTCACGCTCATAAAATTAAAATACATTTGTTTTATTCGGAATCTGTTAAGTTCTTTACGCGAATTTGTCAAACTTTTTAAAACCTAAAGTATTAAAACACATACAACCATAACGATTTCAGAGCAAAGCATTTACAAACTTATTAATGATATCCATGTGGGATCAGAATGCGAGAAATACTTTGATAATTTAGCNAAAGAAGGACATGCAAATTGTTTGGGATAATAATAAATCGCTTTATGGTATATATTGCTTTTATTCAAATAATAAATTTGAACGCACAAGATATATACGTNAGCAAAGATTACACAAGTGATACAGACTGAGGTTGAGAAAAGGTAGAANTGAAGTGAGTAACAAAAAGCGCGGGCAGCCCGCTAACGCTTTCAATCAAAANCGGGAGGGGGCACGGCACAACGCCAGGCGCTTAGCGCGCCACCGTGAATCGGTAGAGAAGGAAACCGTGTCACAGACCCAGGGTGGTATGAACGACGCTTTAGTTAGCGCGCGTATCTTCAACATATNGTCCCCTTGAAAGGGTTGAGCCCTTTCAACCAGCGCAACACATTTAAGACTTGACTAGTTATGGCACTAGTGTCTGAAACACAAAAGTATTTAGACTTGTGTAAACTAAACAAGAAACATAAACATAACTGAACACACACGGAACATATTGATTTAACGTTTTAGTTCTTGTTTTTATCCAACTGTAAGAACCGCCTTTCTTGACTTGAAGTAAACGGTTTAGTCAGCTTCTCGTATCGGCAACACGCAAAGTTTTGTAATCGGTCTTTTATACACTCCTGTGCTGGTTTTGATCAACGCTATACGAGCTACTCCATCCGCTCCGGGACTGATGCTCGCAATGCGGCNAACAACCTATCTTGACGGTGATGCATTATTGTCGTTAATGAGAANCATGTCGCCTGCATTTAACTGCAGCCCATTTGAATATTGCCACTTAGTTGTTTGCTGCAGCTGCTGTAAATATTCTCGACTCCAGAAATGCTGATGTATTTGACTGACACGTTGCCAACGTGATAATCNGTTAATTGGCAAGTACGCAACGTCGTGTTGTGGTATAGCGGTGATTGTGTTTCCAACTAAGAAGTGACTCGGAATCAAATAGGTGAAATCATTAAGATCGCAGGACAAAGGTGTTAGAGGTCGTAAATTCATAACAGCTTCGATTAGAGTGAGCACTGTGTACATCTCCTCAAAATTTAACGCGGTATCTCTGACAACATGTTTAAAANGAAACTTTGCAGACTTTACCGCTGCCACCTAAATGCTACCAAAATGAGAAGCATGTAGTAGAATAAAATGCCACTCAATACAATATTTCTTGAGCATAGTGTCTACTTGATTCTGATGATGGTTATTGTGCAACAGTTGATAAAATTTCTTCAACGAATTCGCTGCTCTCTGGAAATTTGTTCCATTGTCTGAGTAGCTATGTAATGGCTTGCCTCGACGAACGACAAACCTTTTGAGAGCACCTAAAAACGCTTTCGTAGTCAGGTTACTTGCTAGCTCAATGAAT
>NW_018023797.1:11538-13384 GCF_002006095.1 Pseudomyrmex gracilis | reverse complement strand
TGGAACACTGCCCTTTGTCTTTAGAACGCATAATTCTTCCTTGAACGACAATTGTTGAACCATTTTTACCAGATTCAAGTTTGAGTTTAATAATTCTTGTGTAGTTAAGTAACCTGTTGTTATGTTCTGGGACAAGGNATTTAAGATTACTAATAAATCGTAAACAAAAGGTATAGACTCTAATGAGTGGCAGTCACTTGAACACCGTTCAATTAAACACGTTGCATTTAGACACGGAAGAAACGGTGCGCACCGTTTATTTAGACACTGTTCAATTGCGCACCGTTCATTTAGATACAGAGAGATGCGCACCGTTCACTTAGACACCGCAATAATACGCACCGATCACTTATACACCGCAATAATGCGCACCGTTTACTTAGACACCGCAATAATGCGCACCGTTTACTTAGACACCGTAATAATTGCACACCGTTCACTTAGACGCCGTTTATTTGCACACTGTGCAAAAGGACACCACTTATCTAGTAACTGTGCAGTTATACACTGTACTGCGCAGATACATCCGAAGGATGCACAGTGCAGAAGCCCAGTCTTTTACACTGTGTAGTAAGCGTATAGGCAGAGGGGCTGCGCCCCCCATAGGNGAAGGGCTCCGCCCCTCCCCCTCACTTGGGAAGGGGCTTTGCCTCTCCTCCTCGCTCCCCTCCTCTTGTTGGTCCCTCGTTAAGTCTGCGCGTCTTGCGCCGGGACCTTCGGATGCGCCTGCGCAGTACGGTGTACAACTGCACAGTACTAGATAAGCGGTGTCTTTCTGCACAGTGTAAAAATAAACGGTTCGCATTATTGAGGTGTCTAAGTGAACGGTGCGCATTATTACGGTGTCTAAGTGAACGGTGCATATTATTACGGTGTTTAATTAAACGGTGCGCATTTTTCTGTGTACAAACGAATGGTGCACAAGTAAACGGTGTCGAATTGAACGGTGCGCATCTTTCTGTGTTTAAATAAACGGTGCATAATTGAACGGTGTCTAAAGGAACAGTGCGTAATTGAACGGTGTCTAAATGAACGGTGCGCAGTTTCTTCCGTATGTTCAAATGCAACGTGTCTAATTGAACCGTGTTTAAAATTCTGTGTCTATTTGCACCGTTTCTAATTGCAACGTGTCNAATTGAACGGTGTCCAAATGCACCGCTTCCGACTCTAATTAGTGTGTTCAATGAAGAAAATTTATTAAATAACTTTTGCCTGTCATTTGTAACGAACATGGATGTAACCTTCTGTTTTTGTTCCGGCAACTCGTCTAAAGNAAAAAGCGGTACACTAGTCTTTCACTCTTGACGTTCTTGGTACAACCACTGTGGTCCAGACCACCAGAGGTTGGATCTGATTAACGACGAAGGTAAAGACTCTCTTGATACATGATCCGCGAGGTTACATTCTGTGTTTACGTGGTGCCACTCACTTGGCGATGACAACCTATNAATTTCACCAACTCTGTTGGCAAAAAAAACGTTCCATTTTTTATCCGTTGACTTTATCCAGTGTAATACTATANTCCGTCCAATAGAACACGCCTTCTGGTTTGAAACGTATTACCTTTAAAGTCTTACTTACTAATCTTGCTAACAGCAGGGCACCACATAGTTTAAGTCGTGGTAGTGTAATCGTCTTTAGAGATGCGACACGGAATTTTGAGCACAACATTCGAATCACATGTTGACCCTGTGACTCGGTGAACCGAAGATAGACGCGAGCTCCATACAGTGATGAAAGATTTGANCGGCCAGCACCATGAGCACCGCGGTGGTGGGGACACGCATACAAGCGACAACCGCCGTTTAGGTGCGTGACGTCACGCTCGGCACTTTGGCTTGTGGAA
>NW_018023797.1:2913-4158 GCF_002006095.1 Pseudomyrmex gracilis | reverse complement strand
CTCTGTCCACAAGGCTAATGACCGTGCCTTTTTTTTGACATGTAGGATGGTTGGAAAAATAGTTAAGGTATCTACCAGAAAACGTTGGCTTGTGATACCAGTCATGTATTAATTTATTATTATCTTTAAGAATAGTCATGTCCAAAAAATTGAGTCTATCACCACCCACCCCTCCAAAGTGAACTGAAGACGTGGATGATAATTATTGTACAGATTTAAAACAACAACAAATTGCTCTTTAGGAACCATAAGAGCTATGTCATCAACGTATCTTACATGTAAAGGTGGACGGAAGGAAAGAGATTTAAGAATGGATATTTCCAAATCTTGCATAACAATGTCTGCAAGAATCGGAGAGAGGGGAGAACCCATAGGAGCTCCAAAGGTCTGCTTATAAAATTTATTATTGAACAAAAGAACAGTAGAGTTAAATACCAAATTAATTGCTAGGAAAAATTCCTCTTTAGGTAAAATTGTATTGTGTGTAATTAAACACCATCTCTTTTCTAAACTACTAATTACAAGTTCAAATGGAATGTTGGTAAAAAGAGATACCACGTCGAGTGAAATGAGTTCAAAATTATCATCAAAGTTAACATTAGAGATCACACTGGCAAGGTGGAAACTATTAAGAACAAAACTCGACGGGGGTTTAAGTTTTTTAGAAATTATTTTATGTAAAAAGATTGCCAAATTATGTAGAGGACTATTTATAGAGGAAATAATGATCCTGAGGTGATTACCTGGTTTGTGTATCTTAGGAACTCCATAAGCTCTAGGAAGGATAGATATAGATGTATTTAAATTTTCAGAGATGTATTCGTGAACCTTCCATCTCTTAATTAATTCTTTGAGAGAATTCAAAATGGAGTTCACTGGATTCTTTTTTATAAGAACATACGTATTGGTATCAGAAAGCATCTCCTCCATTCGACTCGTGTACAAATCCCTATCTATTGCAACAACCGCATTACCCTTATCAGCTCTAGTAAATGCAATAGAGGGATGATCTTTCATAAAGTGACGAGTGAGTTTCTGAGCTTGAATGACATCTCTGTAATATGTGGTATTATTGAATTTAGATACTCTCATCTGTTTAAGAGTCGAAACAAAGCGATTACGGCATTCTATTTTTTTGTTATTATTTAAATAATAAATATTGTTTTCAAAATTCTTAATCAGTTCAAAAGTAAGTTTTTGATTATTGACAGGTGGAAGACAAAACTTCTCTCCTAATTGTAATAG
>NW_018023797.1:0-2122 GCF_002006095.1 Pseudomyrmex gracilis | reverse complement strand
TACTCCTCGCTTAAAACCATATAACTTTGCTCTTGGACATGTTTTCCAAAATGCATTTTAACTAAAGATATTAGGGGGGTACNATACTTTTCAATGACCTTGTATAATAAAGTACGTTATGATAAGAAACATAAAAAACACACAAAATACAAAGAAGGTGATCTTGTACTTGNAAGAATTTTGCAGCATAAATCAGGAGAAAATCAAAAGTTGTTGCTGTAATATAAAGGTCTTGATCGTATTAAAGCCGTTCTGAAAAATAATAGATTTCTTGTGACTGACATTCCTGGATAAAATATTACACAAAAGCCTATGAATACCATTCTTTCTTCCGATAAACTTAAACCTTGGATAAGAGTAAATGAGAAGAAATCTATTAGTAAAAATCAAAATTAATAATTATTGTGAAAATGTATGTTTAGTTGCCGCTCTATTGTTGTAAGAAGTATATTGAAANTATGTTGTAACATAAATGTAGTTATGTGTCATAGTTCGAGGACAAACTAAGTGTCAGGATGGCCNAAGCTGTAAGCACCTGAAAGAGAATTCTGTTTAAATATTTTGACTTTGCCAAATGGCTTGATATGTGTTGGCTTGTAATTAATGCCCTCATCTGTTTATTATTATAATTCCCTTAAAAAAGGTCGTATTGCGCCATCTGTAGGAACACATGTTATTGTATNGTGCATGATTTTGGATATACTTGCCGATTACGCACAGAGAGTCGTTTTGAAACCGTTGACGAGATTGGTCGAAGATTTGAGTATGTAAAGATTGAGTCTGAATAATGAGCCGAGAGTAACATATTTGTGAGTTTTACTGTTATATATATATATATATATAAAGTAATTATCAATTTGAAACAGAAGTGCCGAGTCTTATTTAATTGCCGTCAAGAGAACCGCTTAGTGCCGAAAAATATTTTACCCACGCGCCTACAGTATTAAGTTATTTGAGAAGTAAAATATATCTTCAGTATATTCTACATATTTTTATTATATTGTACATTAAATATCCATGCAATCACAACCGTCGTAGACTTTTCTCGAAGATTCTCACTCTGACGTAATATACATTGGCTTTTCACACGATGCAGCAGATGCTAGACAGGCGCAAACCTGCATGCGCCTGTTCGTGCACGCACGAACATTTTAAGAAAACATTCCATAATCGCGCGGGAAACTCCTTATCGCATGTCAAGAGTCATATACCCATTCTTCCTATCAATCCATCAAATAAGGGTCCCGCAAAAAAGTCAACCATTGTCAAAGATTTACAAACTCTATCTCTATTTCGACCAGACCTGCCGACTATCTCGGCCGGAGCCAGGGACGCTTGCTTGTAAGGGTTTGTTTTTTGACGCGCCATAACAGACCAAGCGCTCATTGGCTCCTTCCCGGGATCCTAACATTAGCCTCAGCTATCCCCGGACTTTGCTAATTAAGAGCCATATCGTACCACGCTCTCATTAGTCCTTCCCGGGCCCGATCCCACCCTCGCCCTTACATCTACTCCCTCGCTTTCTACCTACGCTCAGCTTCACCTTTTATACGTTCCAACGCTTGAAGCAACAACATCGGGTCAGCATTTACGTTTCAAGCCAGATTTCTTTTTAATAACCTATTAACCAAACTTTCCTTTTTTTTCTTGCATCCATATAATGTACAACCAAAAATATACTCTATTTGCTACAACATATTTATAAACAATTTATAAAATGGGACATAAAAAAGTCATAAATCATGTCAACTATTTAGTTCCCCTCCACCTGGTACGACGCCAGTAGTAGCAGAGGAGCCAGTTGGAGGCGGTTTGTTTTGACGCGCTATAACGAGTCACGTACTACTTAGAAGTCTCAATAAATTGAATCAATTTATCAAGAATATCAAAGATCCTGTAGATATTGAACAAAAAAACATAATTTATAAGTTGCAATGTAATGATTGTGATGCGTCGTACGTAGGCTATGAGACTAGACTATAAGACAACTCAAAACTAGGGAAGACTTTCCGAACACAAAAATCAAATTAATCGTCGCGTGGAGAATGTTTCCGTAGTCACACAGCATAGAATTGAGATTGATCACAATATCAATTGGCAAAATGTCAAAGTCTTGGATACA
>NW_018023796.1:8485-9916 GCF_002006095.1 Pseudomyrmex gracilis | reverse complement strand
AATTGGAGGAATGGTGAGGGAAGTAGAGAGGAGTATAAGAAAAGGAGAATGGAATATAAAGAATTATGTGAGAGAAAGAAAAAAGAGGNAAATGAAAAATGGGAAAGAGTAGTAAGAAATGCAAAGACGGAAGGGCAGGTGTGGGATGTGTTAAANGGAGAGAGAAAGAAGAAAAGAAGGGGGCTAAAGAAAATAAAAATGGAAGAATGGGAGGAATATTTCAAGGGGCTGTTCGGGGGAGTGGAATGGAAAGTAGTGAGAGGGGAGAGAAGGAAACTAGAAGATGATAAGGAGGAAGATTTGGAGAAAGAGGAAGTAGAGAAGATAATAAAAAGACTGAAAGATAGGAAAGCGGAGGGAGGAGATGGAATACCCGCGGAGGTGTGGAAGTATGGAGGAGAGAGATTAAAAGAATGGGTGTGGAGACTATGTGCAAGGATTTGGAAAGGAGAGGGGTGGATAAGGGAATGGGAGGAGGGAATAATTGTACCGGTATTAAAAAAGGGTGAAGGAGATAGAGTGGAAGATTATAGGGNAGTCACTCTGGCGGCGACATTGTATAAAGTGTACGCTGGAGTCCTGACAGAGAGATTGAAAATAGAAGTGGAGAAGAACGGAATGGTCCCGGAAAATCAAGCAGGATTTAGAAAAGGAAGAGGAACGATGGATAATATTTATGTGTTAAACTATGTGGTGAATAGAAATCTGTGTAGGAAGGGTGGCAGGGTGGTGGCTTTCTTCGTAGATCTGAGGGCGGCGTTTGACTCGGTAAACAGAGAGATTTTGGAAAGGGCACTAAGGGACAGGGGGATAAGAGAAGGACTGGTCAATANATGCATGGAACTGTACAGGGAAACGAGGATTAAAGTAAGGGCGGGGGAGGAATTGGGAAGGGAATTCTGGACGGGGAGAGGAGTAAAACAAGGATGTCCGCTAAGCCCGGGGTTGTTTAACCTGCTGATTGCGGATCTGGAGGAGNCGATGAGNAAAGGGGGGTGGGGGGGAATAAAGGTGAAGGGGGAAAAGGTGTATACATTGGCGTATGCGGANGATATAGTCTTGCTAGCGGAGGAGGAGGAAGGGATGAGGAATATGATAAAAAGATTCGAAAAATATGTGAGAGAAAAAAGTCTGGACTTGAATGTAGAAAAATCGAAGATATTAAGGTTTAGGAAAGGGGGAGGGAGAGATAAGATAGCGGAGTGGTGGTGGAAAGGTGAGAGAATTGAAGAAGTAAAAGAGTTTAAATATCTTGGGTTTGTATTCCAAAAGAATGGAGGGCTGGAAGCCCATGTGAGAGATAGAATAAGAAGAGGGGCAGCTGTGATGGGACAGGTATGGGGTATAGGGAAGAGAAGGTTTGGAAAAGACTGGGGAAGGAGGATATGGTTATTTGACGCATTAGTTTGGTCGGTGGTCGGGTATGGAGTA
>NW_018023796.1:0-7630 GCF_002006095.1 Pseudomyrmex gracilis | reverse complement strand
GTGTGTGTGTGTAGGTAGGGTAGAATTAGAATTAAGTTAGGTTAAGCAGAGATATGTATATGCGAAATAGGTTAAGTAGAGTAAGATAAGGTAGTATGTAAGATAGTGAATAAGAAAAAATTTGTATGTGGATGTTAAATTTGTAACCCTTAGGGGAATCAAAAAAATAAAATCTATCTATCTATCTACAAAGATGTTTTTTCGGGTTTGAACCGCGTTAGGTGTGGGTGGGTTTTCTATTTTATTCCATTAGATACACCAGGAGTGTACAAAATACCTTGTTCATGCGGTAAAGTATACATAGGTGAAACTGGTAGAATGATAAGTACACGACTAAAAGAACATCAGTCGGCAGTACGTCTAAAACATTACTCACAATCGGCATTAGCAGAACACCATTTGGAAACTGGTCACAAAATTATGTTTGACCAAACCCAAGTAGTTGACCAAACCCAACTAAACAAAACTAAGGCTTACTTCCCTAGAAAATATACAGAATCTCTGGAGATATACAAACATCCAAACAATCTCAATAGAGACAATGGACATACGACTAGTTCACTATGGCATTCCATCTTGCCATAAACACATCCTCCCCTCCTTCTTACCATTTCACCCCTCCTCCACCACACCCCTCCCCTTCCACTTCAATCTAGCGCTATAAAAAGGGACACCTGACCAAGAGCATCTCAGTATCAGGCTGCTCTTCAAACCCTAATGAAGTGAGCTGTAATGTTCACGAAACGTCGGTATTAAAATGACACTAACGCGGTTCAAACCCGAAAAAACATCTTTGTATGTTAATATACCTATATATTAATAACACAAGCCCACAAAAAAATGGTCTGAAACCAGAGAGAAAAAACTAGAAATGGGAAACATGGTTTCTTACGTATTTTGAGATGCTGAATCCAAATCTGAAGTCAAAATAGAGGATTTCCCAGATCCATCTTCTTTACATTGCGTTTAATGATCATAAAATCCTGGAAACCAGGGAAAAACATTTAGATAATCTTGTTAGGATGAGCCTTTCGTTGTCAAGTAAACCACATACCCAAGCTTACTACATTGTAGACAGGCGAACAAGTGAGTCTTCTATTTTCAAGTAAACTAGATACCCCAAGCTAGTTACAACTGAAACAGGCAATCGTTAGAGTGAGCCTTTCGTTGTCAAGTAACTCAAGTATCCCAAGCCAGCTACACCGGAAGCAGACGATAAAGTGAGCTTTTTGTTGTCAAGTAAACCACTTAACTCGAACTTTATTTGTGTAAGTAGTTTATTTAAAGTTTTGCTCGTTTACGTACTCTTTTATTCTCAAAAGATTTGCGTAAAGGATTTCTTTTACATTTGTTTCTTTTTGGAGTGATGTCTCTCCTCAACGTCCAGCAGAAGTCCGCCATTATATTATTTGACAACAAAAGTCTCAACCTAACGAGATTATCTGAATTTTCCCTGATTTCCAAGATTTTCTGATGATTAAACACAATTTAAAGAAGATCGATCTGGGAAACTCCTTATTTTGATTCAGATTTAGATTCACCTCAAAACACGTAAGAAAACATGTTTTCCATTTCGAGTTCAGACCATTTTTTTGTGGTCCTGTGTAATATATACATATATATATATTATTGGATAAATAAATATATATATATATATATATATATATATATTCATAAATACATATATATATATATATATATATATATATATATATATATATATATATATATATATATATATATATACAGGGTGTCCGTAAAATTTTGACTCAGCCGAAGTATGGAGATAGAGTGAGTAAAACTGAATAGAAAAGTTATTTGCCATTATGCGAAATTTGCAATAGTTATTGAAATATGAATTACTAAATGTGAACCAATGAGCGCGTGGAAAGCGATGGTCCTAACTCTGTAGGCGTGTATGATTGTCAGTATAAGATTAATGGCATACATCTGGCAAAATACCTTAGCAACGAGAGGCGGAGTGTGAGGGCTGACTTTGCGGTCAACCTGTATTCGGCGGTTTGTAGCGAAGCGAGCAGCGCTCAAGAGGAGGTAAGAAGCCTCTGCTCTGCGCGATCAGCTGATCGACGCGATGTAGTTTTTAGCGAGCTGCCGCGCGCGCTAAAAACTAATAAAGATGGTTAATAATGTTATTATTATGATTAATAATATTAATAATATTGTTCTTCTAATAATATTATTTAATGTTACTTGTACGAAAAACAGAGAAATGCGAGCAGCGCTATCATTTCCACACCACCGTGTTATCTACCGCAAGGTGGATATATATATGTATATATGTATTGGTGTATATATGTAAAGAGGTTGTTCAAAAAGTTCCGGTACAGCAAAATAACTCGAAAACTAAGAGTCAAACAGAAAAACATTTCAGACAAAAGTTGTAAGATTTTTCCCTGGTTATTACCACGTGACCTTGGATTTGACCTTGACCTTGACCTTCAAGGTAATTTCAAGGTCAAGTCGTTTTTTTAAACTGAAACTTTATATTTTTGACACCGGAAATAGAAAGAGCAGGACATTTTACGTTCGGATATAACCTTCACTAATCCCCTCCCACGACCTTGTAGTCAAGGGCAAGGTCAATAAACAGCCGGTTAAGGCAAGGTAGGGAAGGAACCTAGCCGGTTAAGGCAAGGTAGAAAAAGAATCCAGGCATTGCTTTTATCTATTTTGTTTATTGTTTGACTTTGCTCTTGATTACAAGGTCAAGGGAGGAGGTTAGTGAAGATCATTCCTGAACGTAAAATTTCCTGCTCTTTCCATTTCCGGCGTCAAAAATATAAAATTTCATTAAAAAAAAACGACTTGACCTTGAAATAACTTTAAAGGTCAAGGTCAAAGTCAAATCCAAGGTCATATGGCAATAGCCAGTAAAAAGTCCTACAACTTTTGTCTGAAATGTTTTTCTGCTTGACTCTTAGTTTTCGAGTTATTTTGCTGTACCGGAACTTTTTGAACACTCTGTACATAAGAGGCAATTTCACTCCTTAAAACTGTTTTTGGGCAGCAACAGAATATGTCAATATTTATCTATTGACTTCCTCTACATATGTGCAAAGGTTTATCAAAAGCAGACTTTTCCACTTCGCGAAGTTTCCTTGTGAATCACAAATTCTTACATCATCTTGTGAGATTCGCAATAATTACCGAGATTTTAATTAACAAAGATCCGTGAATAAGCATGCATTGAGCTCTTACACTCGTAAGACAGCTCGATGCGCTTCGCGCGCTTACGATGTTACTCGTGGCAACATATGGGAGAAACTAATATAACAGCATATACTATAGCATATACAAGGTGTCCGACAATTACTTTAACATCTCTCGTAGACAGGTAGAAAGAGTAAAACTAAGTCAAAAAGTTCTGAATTATTTTTTTTTATCACATAATAAAGGAGTAATTATTGAATAAACCAAGTCAGTCATCGCCGACTTTTAGCCGAACCCACGTCAGTGAACCACGCGCCTGGTATGCGTAAGCGCTTCGCGCGGCTCACTGATGTGCGCACAGCTAAAGATCGCGCTGATTTATGATGGCTTGATTTATTCAGTAATTACTTTTTTATTATATGTAATAGAAAAAAATGATTCAGGACTTTTCGACTCAGTTTTACTTCTTCTACGAGAGATTTTAAAGTAATTGTCAGACACCCTGTATATAATAAAAGATAACTGCGCGAAGCGCGGATTGTCTTACGCGTGTAAGACATCCCAATGCATGTTTATTCGCAAATCTTTGTTAAGTAAGATTTCCGTAACTATTGCGAATCTTGCTAAATGGTAAAGGACTTTTCGACTTAGTTTTACTTTTACCTGCCTACAAAAGAATATACATCAATTGTCGGACACACTATATAGAGTCTGAAAACGCTAAAATAACTTTTACAGATTCGAAGATTTTTTTCGGGTTTGAACCGTGTTAGTGTCACTTTTATACCGACGTTTCGTGAACATTTCAGCTTACTTCGTCAGTTTCAAGAGCAGCCTGATATCCTGCTCATGAAACTCTGACGAAGTGAGCTGAAATGTTCACGAAACGTTGGTATAAAAATGACATTAACGTTCGAACCTGTAAAACATCTTTGAATGTTAATACAACACACCGCGAAAACATCAAATATCAACTTTTAAAGAGTTTGAAATATAAGATTAAAATGTATAGGAATATAATAGAATCATAAAGTTTCTATTTATATATTTATTTTTTCTATTCTTAATCTCAAACACCTTAACACTCTCGAAGGATGGGAAAAGAGAGAGGTCGGAAAATTGTAAATGTCGTGTTGAGTCGAGTGCAAGCTCGTTTGAAAAGACTTTCTGAGATGAGAACAAGGCGAGGTCACCGAGCTGTACGATTTTTTTGTGCAGAGGTATGCTTATTTAAACATTGGTGTCGTAATTTAGCGCTAGCAAAGGCCCACGGCGAGGACGTAACAAAGATGAAGCTTCGCGCGGGTACGCGTGTTCCTAAGTGGGTGGAAGTGCATAAGAGTGTGTGCACGCAGAAAAAGTTTGGAGTCGTTAAAATACTGCAGCATGAACCGTGAGGTAATCTTTGTCTGTGTTACATACAAATACACACACGCACACACTCTCTTACATACACTTTCACCTACTTAGAAACACGCGTGTCCACGAGAAGCCTTATCTTCGTCACGTCCTCACCGTAAGCTCTCGCTAGCGTTAAATCGCGACGTTAATGTTTAAATGAGCAGAACTCTGTAAAAAAATCATAGAGGCTTCGGTGACACCATTGTTCTCGGCTCGGAAAGCCCTTTCAAACAAGCCCTTACTCGACTTCACATGCCATTTAAGATTTTCTGACCCTCTTCTTCTTCTATTCTTTAAGGATGTTAAGGTGAGTATGGCCAAAGTTAAGGGATAAATTTTATGATTCTATTGTATAGAATCTTTGTTATATAGAACTGTATACATTTCAATCCTGTACTTTAAACTCTTCAAAAGTTATTTTAGGGTTTCCAAACTTTTAGCACACTTGTACACACACACACACACACACACACACACACACACACACACACACACACACACACACAATATTAAATATTAAATCTTTAAAATTACTTTTAAATTAGGTAAAGTAACTTTTAATTAAGTAAAACAAATCAAACAAAACTACAATATAAAGTTTATAAAGTTTATAAGAGTTTCATAATAATAAAACTATTAAATAACGTCATAATAACGTAATATAATAAAACTATTAAATAACGTCATAATAACGTAGTAATAAAACTATTAAATAACTATTAATTAACGTCAAACTTAGATGTATGCACAAAGTATATTATATATTGTATAAATTAAATAGATAGTAAAAGTAGTCATTTGTACTACAATTTATAACTATACTACAATTTATGGTTAAGGAAAAAAGTATACGAAACATACCCATGCCAGACCATTGCGATCCCATTCCAGAAAACACAAACCAAATTGGTCTCTTTGTTCCTAAATAATTATCTATTTGTCTGATAGGATTTGTAGCCGACTTTGAGCCAACTATCGTATATCCTCGATACAAATGTCCTTGAATATCGTCTGCGTGAATATCATGCAATAAGCGAATATATTCAGTATCTACTGGATGCCTTTCGATCTATGAAAAGAAAACTAAATATTACCATTCTTCCGGAAACTTCCATGTTAAACTTTATCTTAAGAAGGTTCATCTGGTATGTAGTACTCCAGTCAGAAATCGACGTCGATCAACCGTAGATCGACTAGTATAATCGACGTCGAATCGACGTCGATTCGACAAGGTATTTCTGACTGGGTACGTCAAGCAAAAAACTCGCTTGACTTTGACTAGCGCATTGCCTTAGATTTAGCAACGTCGCATACGAGCTAGAACGCGAGCGCATACATATGTATTCTTTTTGTTTCTTTTTCATGCAAAAGTAAAAGTTCCAAACGTTGTCGCTCGTCGAGTAATGGACTATAACGTAAACAATTTTTAAAAGAAATATCTATTCATTCCTTATTTCTCAGATATTCAATCAATCTATAATCTTTGCGCAAACTTTCTTTACATATTTTTTTATTACTATCATCTATTTTTACAAAATCAATCTGTTAAGAGAATGCTGAACCGCTGGCAAAAGTCCGCTCAGGTGCTACTCAGCCGCTACGCTATCGGGTAAGTGGCGCCATCTCTCGGGATCAAGTCAAAACAAAGATAGATGACATGAGAAAGATAAAGATAGACGTATGTCTTTTCAGCCCATATATATAATATTCCTATATTGCTAGTCGCGTATCTTTGCAATGAGAGGCACAAGGCCCGAGAAAGAGAGACGCACGAAGTCCAAATATGGGCATAGATAGTCGAGCGTCATTATGCGCAGGCGCGTCTACTAAGCGAGTGCGAGCGAGACAAAGCATTGGAAAGTGAGAGAAAGAACGCGAGAAAGAGAAATGCGCAAGCGTGCTTGAATGTTCACCGCATACGCACAAAGCAGCTGGAGAGAGAGGCTACTATATTGTCTGCACCGTAACATTGAGCTTCAGGTCGGCACCGTACTAGCAATATAGGAGTATTATATATATGCTTCGGCCAGAGAGAAGCCTGAGAGCGGCTACGGCCATAAGAGTTTCTGTAATAGCTTTTCGTGGACATGGTTCCGTGCTAAGTTTGTGGACATGGTTCTATTCCGTGCTATAAGAACACCGATGTGGTGGGGATACGCACACAAACGAGAACCGTCGTCATACATCAACATAATATGTCTGCACTCTTCCCATAGACTTATATAATAGACGGAATATTTGTGTAAGAGCAGCTTCGTTAAAAGAGACAGAAATAGTCGTGGAGTAGTTCTCTTCTTTTCTAGCAGTGAGTTGATTGGTGGCCGCGGCAGGCTGAGGGAGTGGCCGAGAGCAACGAAGATAGACGTCCGAGAGTCAGTTGAGAGAAAGAGTGATAGTGAGAGATGAGCATGCATGTAACATGTATAAACTTGTTGAGAGACTTGCCAGGTGCTAACAATTAACACTTACAATTCGTAGACCTTTTTATAATTTAATTTACTTTATACTTATATAAAATTTAATTTAACATATTTTTTAACTTAAATTTTCTCTAAATTAAGCTATCTTTAATTAACAACAGTTGTTTATACTTTAGTATAACCAACTGTTGTTGTTTCTCTTTAAAAACATAAATAAAATAATAAAAAAATTATATCCATACAAGACTCGAACCAGAGAGAAGCCTGAGAGCGGCCACGGCCATAAGAGTTTCTGTTAAAAGCCGTCTACAATGGAGAGTTGTAGGCCGTAATAGTAAGAAATTGACCAATCACAGACAAAGTACAGAAGAATAATCGATTGTGATTTGTCAATTTCTTACTATTACGGCCTACAACTCTCCATTGTAGACGGCTCTTTATAGCTTTTCGTGGACATGGTTCTATTCCGTGCTATGAGAACACCGACGTGGTGGGGACACGAAGTAAGAATAAGGAGACTTAACTAGATAGTACATAGAGAAAAAAAGTGGTCAGTAAAAATGTTCCATGTAGGAAGAGGTTTGCTAAATAGAATAACTTGCAACATTTCGTCGCCATTTTAAGTCTGTTCTTTTTAG
>NW_018023795.1:0-9925 GCF_002006095.1 Pseudomyrmex gracilis | reverse complement strand
TTATGATGATTATGAATATTAAAATTATTATTACAGTAGTAATTAAGAGGTGTAAGTATATATAAAAAGAGAATGTTTTATAGAAGTATATATTTTTTTTATTAGTTTTAATATCATGTTCTCTGTTATTTTGTAGGTACATTTTCATCGTCAGAAATATATTCGGGAACATTCTCATCACACATATTCTCATCATCACAAATATTAAGTAAAAACATATTTTCTGGAACATCGTCATTGTCTTTTTCGTTTAAAAAATCTTCTTTTACAACAGCATCATCATATGGTTGTAAAAAACATGGTTTAAAATGTACGCGATTACGTGCCAAATGTTACGGGGAATCATGCGATAATGTCGTTGCACGACAATAGGGATTCATCAGTGAAGCGCACACTACAAGGTAATGTAATCGGAATTCGGTTAAACATTTTTGCACAAAAAGGTGCTTTTTTTCCCTATTGACTGGACTATAGATATTTTGAACGCCGCATTCAGTATTGCCAACGAGTCAACGGTGCGACCTTCAAACATTTGATTAATTGAAGTTATTATAGCCAGAAAATCAACATCAGCTTTTTTCAAATATGTATATATATAGGGTGTCCCATTGTAAATAATGCATTTTAATATCTCTTCTGTACGTCGTTATTGACAAAAATTGTTCAAACAAAAGTTGCATAGTTTACAGGGAGCACATGATAAAAATATGGTCTTGACTTTGAATGATCTTTTCAAAATCATGTCAAAGTCACCTAAAAATTTTTAAATAAAAGTCTTTATTTTTTAATTCATATTCTTGTAGCTGATTTCAAGACTGTTTTAAAACATTATAACAAACTATTTTTTCATTAAGTACTATTTGATTCATGCGACTCGAAAGTGAACAGATAAAGGTTAATTCAACTTACTAATTAAGTTTGAGACTAAAAAAATGATGACTTTGGTTTACTTTGACATGCTGGTAACATCTTCAAACTCAAATCAAAGTCACCTTGAATTTTGTAAATTCATTTTTTATTCTATTTTTATATTCTACTTTTAGCGATACCCAGAAAAAACGGCGTGGACGTAGTAGTTTCTGTTCCCGTTTTTTAGCACTTATTATGCTAATAGCATGATAAGTAACGTAAGAGGCAAGGAAAACTAACGTAAATAAAGCACTCTAAAAGAAATCACATTTACTGCCAGTACTAGCAGTAAATTTGAAACACAGCCTATATCTATCTTAAAAAGCCTCTCAGAGAGAGAGTCGCAAACTCGTAACGTCACAGTCGCTTCTGAGTGAACAGAGGAAAGCTGCCCTTATAAAGCGAAAAGTGTAAGAAAAGAACAGTGTTAGAAACAGTACTTGATATTCAAGTCTGTAAAATGTCCAAAAAAAGAACTTTATACATTCAGAAATATCGGAAAGAATGGGAATTAGACCCATTATTGAAAGACTGGATTCAAGAAGTTCCAAGAAATAAAAGTTTTTTGTAAATACTGTAAATATATTTTAAAGTCACATCACATGCTCTTCTTAAAGATCATACAAAAACTTAAAAACACATAAAAAATGTTGAACCGTTTTCAAATCAGACAGTTAAAATTACATCATGATCAGGCATCTATAATCTATTCTTTTGAAACAGCTGCTGCTGAGATTAAAATGATACTTTTTGTTACGTCATTGTGAAATAAGATGCAGTAATCATCTAACTATATGCTTAATGAGAATAAATCTAGTTTAACTTCTACTAATTCAATTAGAAACAAAAACTTTCAAGAAATAAAACTACACAGAACAAAAGCAACTGTAATTTTACAAAACATCTCATTGCTCTTTATTTTAAATCTCAATTATAACGATATAGGAGACATGGATTTGAATGAAGATAATTCTTCAACAGTTATTACAGTCTTTTAATCAACGATCGATTCGATGAATCAACTGATATAGCAGTTTTTCCGTAAACTTAAAGACAAAATATCTCATTTAATATTGAATTGTTATGTGTGCCATTCTATTTAATTAGCTATTTTACATGCTGTAGTAGATATATTTCCTAGAAATGTAAAGTTTTTGAAATATATAAGTGATTTTCAAGGAGTATGCATTTCTAATTTTTTCACTTTGTCTTTAGTTTTTGGTGCAGCCGCGCCAAGTTTTTTTACATTAAATATTTTTTATTTTGAAACATTCCACATGAGTTTTTGACATTTCACACAAATCGAAATCTATATGTATGATTCGACATAGTTTAAGATTTTCNACGCAAGGCGAAGTCATTTNTTACATCAATGAGTGNTTNATATAAAAAGTGCAGTGGTCATACAATATTTGAAACTTTTTATTGATTTAGAATATTTTCTATTTTACAACGTATAAACAACTTACAAAGTTTTATATATTTTATATATTTTTGTAACCACGTATAAAAGATTTTACTTGGCGTAACTTATTGATATTATTTCTTTTGTAGAATAGATCTTGTAGAGGAAGATTTTGATTGTAATACTTTTTCTAGAGATACAAGTTGCGCATGTACTTGGCACTTTTTTTTACCTTTTTTTGAAAAGGTATTTTGGTTAAAGTATACGAGATATCTCGTCTATAGCACTTTTGAATAACGAAAGGTGTGACGCAAGATATCGCATCTATTATCTCGTCTAAAGCGTCGCATAAGTGATATCGTGTTGGCGAGATATCTCGTTCATAGTAACGAAAGGATTAAGTACGGGAAAAATCTCATAAAGCAAGAAAAAAATTGTAGGTTACATTTTGATGAAAATATGAATGTATTACTGATTGTTATTGTTATTTATTTCTTTGATCATTTTTGTTTACTTATTAATTTTGTTACGTACAAAAAAGAAACAATATTTTGAATAAAGAATATTTTAAATATTCTATTATTGTAATTACAAAAATTATAAATCTTTGTTTGTATTTTTTATAAGAGTCTTTACATAAAATAAATAAATACATACATAACTAAATAATCATTATCAATATTTTGATATTAACACATTCGAGATCGATGACTCAGCATATGGATATTCTTTAAATAAGAATTGCTAGATTTTGAGAATAGTTTTGTTATAGGACATCTCGAATACGTTAATTATTTACAGAAAGAATCTCATAAAGAGAGAAAAATAATTGAAAATTATATATTGTTGCTAATCAGAATGTACTAATGGTTTTCTTACTTTTTTTCTGTTTTACATTTCTTTCTTTTACATTACCTATTTAATTTTTAACTTACACAAAGAATATTCAAATATTGTATTATTAAAAAAAATAAAATTTTTTATAGGATTGTATTTTTTTGTATGATATTTTTCATAAATAAATAAATAAAGAGATAATAAGTGAACAATTAATAAATTAAAGAATCTTTTAAGGCTCCGAAGTTTCCAAACTAATAAATATATATTCGGTCATGAGAGTCGTTCGCTAGGTGTTGTGCGGAAATTATACGTGTATATATGTATATACATATATACGTGTTCACGTGTAAATTTTTACGCGTGAAATTCGAATTGTAATAAAATTCATATAGGATGCTATACTTGCATCTCGTATATGAGAGATCCCAAATACCCCCCTAATTGAAATTAAATTTATATTGCGAAAAAACTAAAACTTTACACGTGAACACGTATATATGTATATATATACACGTATAATTTCCGCACAACACCTAGCGAACGGCTCTCATGACCGAATATATATTTATTAGTTTAGATAATAAGTGATCAATATCAAAATTTTGACATTAGATTAATTAAATAAGCTTGTGAGATGATAAAACTAAATGCAAGCCAAAACACAAGATGTTCGTGTGAATGAGGTCTTTATTATTTAATAAAACAAAAACAATTACAAACGTTTCGATACCTTCAGATCTTCATCAATGTATAAGCAAAATTGTATAATAAAAAAATTATAAGAAAGACCACAGAGAGCACTCATACTGTGAGTAGTTCAGTACAATTTGTAAACTCGTAGTATGTTTCGCTGTCCTCGAGTGTTTGCTGGGAAGCAGTGGGGTAATGCTTCATACTATGAAAGAAATTAAAATGTTTGTAATTTTTTTCGGTATCAAATAATAAAGAATCACTCATACGAACATCTTGTGTTTTGACTCGCATCTGCTCAAGCATCCTGTTTTGACATTAAGATTATTTATTTTGAGTAAGAAACTACCGAGATGTCGGTAGTCAGTTTTTATTTATTTATTTATTTATTTGCTTAATTAATTATTTACTGGAAGAATTAAAGAAAGGTAATTTTTGTCGCAAATAATAATGCAATGATGTGATTTATTTTTTCTATTTGTTTACATTTTATTTTTTATATTCAACAAATATTTCCAATTTTCTTCGTGAATCACATTTTGAAAATGTATCATTAATACACAGTAAAAAATACAAATTAATTAATTTTAATTTGAGCGGACTACCTAGGACATGTAAAACTAATTAAAGTAACTCATTCGTCATGTGTTACTTATTGACAAAGTAGTGATGTTAAGTAATTGACACTTTATATTTATATTTGTTATTTTGACTTTAAATGTAACGTAACAATAAAATAACAAAATAATTAAAACTTACATGGAAAAATAGTTACAATAACTCATAAGAAATGTACTTGTTCTTCAAAATTTTTAATAGTTAATGACACTTATGACGAGATGATGACATCTCGGAAGTGTGATATCACGGAAAATAAAGGTTTGCTGGATCTACTTGTTAGTTTCACTATAATGTAACAAACATTTATCAGACCCAGAAAATTCTTTCACCATTTTTGCCGTGACGAAAACATATCAAAGTACATAGTTTTTAAATAATCACGGAAAATAAAGTTTTGTTGAATCTACTTGTTAGTTTTTTTAACAAATCGTTTTATTGATGTAAAAAAAAATGTAGCCCAACAAATTCTTTCTTTGCTGTACAAAACTGTTTTCCGTGATAGAAACGTTTCAAAATAAATAGCTATGTACCATAGGGTGTTTTGGAATAAAAATCAAAAATTCATATAGATTTCGAATTTTCACGACAGACGAAGTTTATCCTGATTGCTTAGAATGTGAAGTAAAATTTTGTATAAGTGTACAGTTTTACATTAAGTTTCGACGCATAGTAAGATTCATAACACGGAGTACCTACTTTAGATAGAAAACGTGATCTATAAATTCTACATAGGTTTATTATTGTTTTCCAATAATGTAATAACGTAAAAAAGTTTACTTGGTGCTATTTTTTGATATCATCTTTTTTGTAAATGTTTTGGTAAATATTGACAATAACGGACCACCTTCCGATTAACTTGAGCTTCACATATGTTGTCAAGGACATTGTCCTGAGTAACATGCAAAAAATTTTAGCCGTTGCTCGTTGTTTATAAAAAAGTTATAGACAAAAAAAGTTTCATAAATAAATTTTTTTTTCGACATTATGTATATTTTCTTTATGTTGTAAGTGTGTCTGCAGGGGGGGGCTACGTCCCTCCGCAGGAGAAAGGGTTACGTTCCTCCCCCTACTCCCCTCTCGAGAAAAAATAAAGAATTATTTCATGCAAGGTTATATATATTAGCCGTTGTTGAGATCGGAAAATCTCGAAAAGGCTCTCGGCTAAATTTCGCGTATAAGAGGCACGGGGTACCTCGCGCAGCGCGCGCGCACTTCGTTTGCGCATATACTTGGCGCGAGGCACTACCGTGCCTCTTGATGTGATATTCAAAAGGTAATATGTACGCAAAACATGATAGGGGGGTGCAGGGGAGGGGCGTAGCCTCTCCCCTGCAGGGGGGCGCAGCCCCCTCTGCCTACACGCTTACAACATGAAGAAAATGTCCATAATGTCGGAAAAAAAATTTATTTCTGAGACTTTTTTTGTTTGTAACTTTTTTATAAACAATGAGCAACGGCTAAAACCTTTTGCATTTCACTCAGGACAATGTCCTTGACAACTATGTAAAGTTCAAGTAGATCGGAGGTTGACCTGTTATTATCAACATTAATAACTTTTTAATAAACAACGAGCAACGGCTAAAATTTTTTGCATGTTACTCAAGACAATGTCCTTGATAACATATGTGAAGCTTAAGTTGATCCGGAAGGTGATCCGTTATTGTCAATATTTATCAATGTTTTTTGTCGAGAAAGAAATTTTTGTAGTATATGGTAAAATTATTTTTTATTGTTTTATATTGTTTCCCAATAATGTAGTAATGTACATACAACAGTTTACTTAATGCTCCTTTTTGATATCACTGTTTTATAAATCAGGTTTTGTAAAAAAAGAAATTTTTGTATTATCATACATTCTCTGTATTGTAAAACAGGTCTCTCTTTCTCTCTTTCTCCTTTTCTCTCTTTTCCTCTTTCGTTTTTTCTTTCTTATCTTTTCTTTACACACATGTGTTATACAAATGTATTATAAATGTACACTCATATATTTATTTTTGCAGCAAAAAGAGGTATAAGTGCCGGACAAACCAAACAATGGTGGTGGTATACTCGTGGCCGCGGTACTCGTGGCCATCGTATTAATTGCATCACGTACAATCTAAAGTTGTAAAATGTAAATATAGCATAATAATAGTATATAATATATGTAAATAAATTAATAATATAAAAATGGATTAATGTACGTTTTTATTGTTATATTTCAGGGGAATCTTCAAAATTGAAAAGTTGTCGTCTATTATGGAAATTATATTTTATTTTTTTATTTTTTAAAGTTTTTCTTGTCTAGTATTTTAGTAAAAAAAAGACGGATAACTTTGTGGACGGAATTTACTTCAAATAATTACTTACTAGCTATTTATATTTTATTAAGCGGTATCTTTTTATTATATACAGCAGGGGTGACGAACTGGCGGCCCGCGGGCCACCAGAGGCTCCTTCTCCTACTCGCCTACTCCGCTGAGCTACTAGCATATGGCCCCCTTTCTGCTTGGCCTCCACCAATCTTCCTCGTTTCTCCTCCACTGTAATTGACGGTAGTTCTCAAGCGTCTGAATTTTGTGCGTTCACGGCGTCTTATTATATATTTCGAGTTAACGTCTTGCATTTCGTCTGACTGCGTTGTAGATATAATAAAATAAAGCTTGTTTAAAAATTTGTTTATGTATTGAACACCTGTACATCTTTCTATCTTGCCTTTTGCCAAGTTTTTTAGGTTTTTATATTTTTTCTTTTTGCAATGGCAAAAAGAAAGAGTGATTCAGAAAATCGTCAGTTTCAAAAAAGCTGGGAAATAGATTTCTTTTTTACTGATTATGACAGACAACCCCAATGTCTACTTTGCAAGACAAAACTTGCAGGTATGAAAAAATGTAATATTTCTCGACACTATACTACGGTTCATCCAGATACGTATGACGCTTATTCTGCAGATGATCGAGCCGAAATATTAAAAAAGTTAAAAATGAAACAGAATAATGAGGCAAAAACAGAAAATATGTACAAATCTCTGCAGCAGCAGAGTCTTGCTGCTTCTTATTCTGTTGCATTGGAAATTGCAAAAGCAAAAAACCTTTCTCTGATGGAGAATTTATTAAGAAATGTGCAATCGAAATGACAAAAGCTTTTGGTAATGAAACTGCAATTAATAATTTTCAAACAATTTCATTATCACGGTCAACCATTTTGACGCGTATGAGTGAAATTAATGCACACATAGAAGACAAATTAAAATTGTTGATAGAAAAGTGTCGTTATTTTTCTTTATGTGTGTTTAGACGAAAGTACAGATATTTCAAACGTAAGCCAGCTACTAATTTTTATACGTCTCGTCGAAGATAATTTTTTGATTAACGAGGAATTGTTAGCACTTACTTCATTGCATTCAACCACGAAAGGAGTGGACATTTTTAACGTAGTCCGTGAGCAAGTGGAAAAGTATGGAGGGTTTCGCAAGTTGCTATTGACTGATGGAGCAAAAGCAATGGTAGGGAAGACAAATGGATTTTAGGGACATTTAAAAAAAATGAAATAAACTGTCTAACATTCCATTGTATTATTCATCAGGAAGCATTATGCGGCAAAATTGTAAAACTCTCTTCTACAATGAAGATTGTGACTAAAGTTACAAATTTAATCAGGGGTGGAAATAGGGCATTATTACATCGCAAGTTCCAACAGTTTTTAGAAGATGGAAATGCGAGCTATGGAGATTTGCTTCTGTATAGTCACGTACGCTGGTTGAGTGCAGGAAAAAGTTTGCAGCGGTTTTTCGCTTTAAGAAATGACATACCTACATTTTTTTAAAATGAAGTTGAATCAGATACACTTGACTTCGAAAAGAAATTTAAAGATGTACAGTTTTTAACCAAATTAGCATTTTTAACTGATATAACGTCTCATCTTAATTCCCTAAATGTAAAATTGCAAAAACAAGATCAAACCGTTTCGGATTTGATTGGTCACGTTAACGGCTTTCGAAACCAGCTTAAATTATTAATTTTTGAATTAAAGACAGATGAGCTATATCATTTCCCGTCTTGTCAAGAAATTTCTAATGAATATCTCGACACATGCTTTTCGGAATTTCTGTCTCCGCTGTCAGAAATTGAAGAGGAATTTAATACGCGATTTAAAGATTTCGCTTTTCTAAATAATGATCTCACAATTTTCAATAATCCAAAAGGATGCAAAATTGAAGAGCAAGAGATTGCATATCGATTAGAGTTATGTGATCTGCAAGCCGATCCATTCTTACTCAGTAAAGATGAACATGGGATACAGTTCTTTAAACTGTTATCTAATAAAAAATATCCACAACTTATAGATTTAGGTTTAAAAATCTGCTCAATGTTCGGATCTATATAAATGCAAGAGCACTTTTTCTATAATGAAATATATAAAATCAAAATATCGTTCTGCATTAACAGATGAGTCCTTATCTCATTTATTACGAATAGCAACAAGTAATGTGTCTGTTGACATACCATCACTTGTTGCTAAAATGACGCATCCACAGTTTTCTCATTAGAAGATGCTGATTCTTTTATCTTCTGCTTATAATAAAAACTACGTTGATTAAAATATATAAGTCGCGACAGTAACGGATATGAAAATGTTGTTCCAGTATTTAAAACAAACTATAGACACGTTCTATTTCATAATCTATACTATATGTAACGTGTACTATGGATAAATGTGCGCATATGCATGAAACAGAACGCATTCTGTATATCGTAGAGGTTATCAAGGCGAGTAGTGGGGGAGTCGGCCGATTAGTGGCGGGAGTCGCATGGCTCTTGACGGAGAAGAAGTTCGTCACTCCTGATATACAGTATATAATAAAACTAACAAGTAGACCCAGCAAAACTTTACTTTCCGTGATAAACAAAAAAAAAAAAAAAAAATTTTGTCAAAATAAAAAATATTTAACCTTTTCGCTCCGGGACTGGTCCATATATGGACCAGCAAGAAAAGCGAACGTAATAGATGTTTATAAGGTCAATTTAATGCACTAAATTTAGGAAAAAAATTGAAAAAAATCTTGGTTACTTCTTTGACCTTCAAAATTAACTTTAAAGGGGGGATAGCAGGTTATTATTAACTTTTTCAGCTAAAATGCGAGGTCAATTTTAAAGGAAAAATCCCCGGAGCGAAAAGGTTAATGCAAAACAACTTGGCGCGGCTGCACCTCAAATATAATGAACTGAAATTCTTATATGCACGGCTGTCTGATACTTACATGTGCACATGTAAAATATGTCTGTCTGTAGATAAATTTTTGGTGCAGCCGCGCCAAGTTGTTTTGCATTAAATATTTTTTTATTTTGACAAAATTTTTTTCTTTTATTTTGTTTTTCACGAAAAGTAAAGTTTTGCTGGGTCTACTTGTTAGTTTTACTACAAATCCTTTTGTTAATTTAATAAGCCCAGACAATTCTTTCTTTCAAAATTTTTTCCGTA
>NW_018023794.1:3604-9958 GCF_002006095.1 Pseudomyrmex gracilis | reverse complement strand
CTTTGCACTGGCTGCTACTTTACAGGTTATTTCAGGAAATAAAACAAATCTTGTATATCACGTGGCACTTGCGCAAGCACATGAAAGAAAGAAAAACAGTACATGAGCAGAACAGAAGTATATTTTTTCTGTCTCTCAGATCTTGCTCACACTTCCCACTCATTGCTTGAAGAGGCTATACCCACTCCATATCTAAGCTTTATGGATAACAGAATGAACATATACTAGTAGCATCACTGCGTAGTACATATATTGATAATCAAACTTTATTTTTGTTAAGGTTTGAGACCGTAGGCGATGAAATTGTTTCTAAAAAATACAAATATGAAGTGTCCTCTCCATTTTTAATAATTTTATTTCTCCACCAATCACATTGTATTATTACTGTAAACACTGATACATAATCTAGCGGAACTTTAGCAACTCTTGAGTTTGTTTNGTTATAGATAAAAAGAGCAGTAGAAGAAGTATTTATGTATATTAGTTTGATTGCGTTTCGATATTTACTGCCAATATTGCAAATCTATAGTACATATAATGTAAAGTACGGATTTAGTACTGGCAGTGAATATCGAAACGCAGCCTTTGTATATGTATATGAAAGGGAAACGAACAAATACGTAAAAAACAAAAATGGAAGTTGGACTGTATCTCAAGTAATTTTTTACAAGAAAATTGTATTTGAAATAGAAAATGGATAATCAAAGCCATTTAAATGGAAATGTAAAATAGATTTTGAAAAAATATATTTTAAATATAAAATACAAAATAGGCATTTTACATTTTGCATTTCTATTTTAAATGCATCCATTTCAAATAATGCACATCTCTGGTATTCAGACTACTTTGTGTGTTGCTCCCAGGAAACATCTTCCGAATTCCAATTTCTTAATTCTCCTCCGCAATAGTAGCACAACGTCTAATCATCTTTCCATGTGTAATAAAATCCAGCATTTGTTAAATCTTGTTTTGTTTGTTTTGATGATTTTGGCCATATTTCAAATGTATTGATTTTCGCTTTATAAGTGTCAAATCGTGGATATTTCGGTTTCGACAATGTTTTGTTTAACATTTCAATGTCTTCGGTAACATCATCCTTCTCGTCTGCTTCCTCCATTTTTTTCAAAATTGTGCTAGAATCCACATCAATGGTTATGTTGTCGCAAGATAAGTTTTCAACAAATCGACATCGTCTGGACAACCGTTGATGATCGGCCATTGGATTGTCATTCGTTTCTCATTTGCCTATTTCAAGTTTACATTTGAAACATTTTACCTTATCTTCTTTGCCTGTGTAATAGAATCCAGCTGCTGCCAGTTTTTCCCGCTTTATCCACGGGCATGGCCAATCTTTAAAGCTGGCTAATCGAAAAGATTCAAATCTATATTCTTCTTGATAGTTCTCCGGAATACAATGTTTAGTCATTCTGACAAATATACAATTCTCTTTTTTATCTTTGTAAACTGATGGTTAGACGCGAACGACAAGCTCTTAAATACTACTGTCTCACCGTTTCTTTCAATTGATGAAAGAATAGCCTCTTCTCCAATAAAATTGATTAATTAGCAAAAAACGAATGTTGCATACTGACACGGAAGTGATATTATTACGCATAGTAATTTTATATTGTAATTTTATATTTTTGAACTACACTTGTTTCTTTGGTGCATCATCGTGTTGCATATGTCCGCACAATTCTCTTTTCTCATAGCACAGTACTGTTTAGTGTATCATCGCGTTGCATATGTCAGCACGAGTCTCTTTTTTCTCATAGCACAGTATTGTTAGAACAAGACTTAAAAGAAGAAATTTCTCATTTATGTAATATATGTAATAAGTAGTTATACTAAGCGGATTCTGGACCACTTTTCCAGAAGAAAAAGCGATTTTTCCATAACAGAGACAAAGTCTGTTCTTGTCTAACTAACGGTACTTGAAACCGAGGGCAAGAGGGGAAGGATGGGGCACCGCGCGAGGAAGGGGTCATTGGAACCATAGTCGTAATATTAAAAGCAGAATCGGAGGACCTGGGCGTTGCGGATGAGATAACGTAGGAGTGTGGGTGGCGTCGGCGGAACGTTGGTATCAGCTCTACCGGAAGTAGCCAATTAGCGACGAACCGTACAAATGGAGCATGCATTATTCGACGTATTTTATTTATTTCAGGTAAATGAACATTATCGTTGACGTCATTGGTCGTAACGTGTTCGAACTTGTCGTATATGTTCAAGGTCGTTTGGAGCAGGCGCGGACGCGTGTGAGCATGTTTGAACGTGTTCAAGGTTGTTGCGGATGATGACGTCATCGCTAAAAATAGAACTCGAACAGGTCCGAACGTATTCAAGGTCGTTTGGATGATGCCGTTATCGCTAAAATAATATTACCTCTTAATTCGATATTTAAATTGCGCAGTAAAATAGTTAATTCCGAGAAAAACCGCAATTTCCCGGAAGCGGTGCGCGTTAAAAAATAAATAGCGCGCAGTTTGTAACTGCGCAGTAAGATAATAATTAATTAATTCCAAAAAAAACCAAACTTTTCCTGGAAGTGCGTCTTTCCTTATCGCCGAAGCAATGAGTCACTTCCGGTTTGATGAGTCATTTCCTGCGATAACATTTGTATAAAAAACCGTTTCATACCGGATGTAATTTTTCTACGTACTTCCGGTGCGCGCGTAAAAAACCGTTATCTATCGGATGTGGTTTTTTTAAATTGCAATTTCAAATCTAAAGATTTCGAAGAGAGATAAAGAGCGAAATAAAAAGGCAACTCGAGTTTGGGAGCGAGTCACAAGTTATTTTGATAGCGAGCAATCGAGATAGCAAGTCGTAGAGATTGCAAGCCGTATAGATAACAAGTCGTCGTTGTCGTTTTTGAAATGTTTAACTGAGTAGACACGACGTGCATTTTACACCTGTCGGTCAAAGAGTTGAAAAACGTTCCAAAGAGGATTCTTCTAGAAGTGTTCAATAATTATGTGGAGCTTTTGTGGGATCGATTGTCTGAGCATTTGAAGAAAGATCCCGAGGTGCAGCTGTATCGCAGATGTCTCGAGCATTACAATCAACCGGAAGACTACGATCACATTGATAGACCAGCCCCATTGAAAAGATATTGTCGCGCGTGTATTGCGAAAGCCAAGATGCAAAATCAACAATGCATCGGATCAGACAACGGAAATTGTAAACATAAACAATTGCGAACCGCTTGAAGAAGAGACCGCGCTCCTCAACACGTTGAATGGTTACATCTTGTGGGAGGAACGGTGCGACGATCGTCTAGAGACTCTGAGAGAAGAGTGCCGAAGAAAACGCCCGCGACTATACACAGGTGTGATAAATTGGCACATCGCTCAAATTTCGCGACTTGAAAATCTGCGCGCGGTCCTTCGCGAACGATTCGCGCATGTGGATGCGGGTGTCGAGAGTGCGGGACTCGCATGGATCGAAGTCGAGACAGCGCTTACAAATCGTTTGGTGACCGGCATCGTGATAAACAAGTCGTTCATCGAACCCCGTTGATTTCTCGAAGCCGCTAGAGACACGGTGCTCGCGCGCGTTCGTCGAGCAATCGCGCGGCACGCTAGTGTAAAAGTAAACACAGTGTTCAACGGAAAGGTTGTCACGGGTGAAAAGACGAGTGTGAAATCGTTCAATACGCGCAATCGTAAACTCTATCACGCGTCGGATCTGCGCGTGTGGTATGATCGAGACGTAATGGATGCAACAATGATCGCTCTAGAGGAGTTTCAGGAACGCGACAACGGCTGGGCGTTGGTACAAATACTGAATCTTACAGTGAATGTGAACAATCATAATCCCATGCGCGCGGGATGTCAGGTCCAGATAACGCGTAAGGTTCAGTTCAAACACGCGGTAGTGAACGTACAATCGCAAGACAATGCGTGTTCCGTGTGAGCAGTGGTCGCCGCGTTGTATCCAAGTGTCAAACACTCTAATCGACCGTCGCAGTATTCCGCGTACGCAAGTGTATTGAACTTTGATGGAATAGAGTTTCCAATCACATTGCATCAAGTCGCTCGTTTTGAACGCAACAACGTGTCCGTAAACGTGTTTACGGCGGCAGAACAGGGACACGGATACGTGCCGCTGCACTTCACGTCAAACAAGAAAAATAAGTTGGTGAATCCATTGTATGTTCCCGATCAACAAGATGGACGCGTGGGACACTTCGCGTGGATAAAAAATTTATCGCGTTTGGTTAGCTCGCAATTGAGCAAAAAGAAGACAGCAAAGTACATATGCGACCGGTAAGTACGAACGATTCTTGCAACAGTAGCACAAATGTTGAATAAAAAGTGACCGAAATTGTGAGATGGTAAATTCATTAATCAATGTTGTGTGTATTGTAGTTTTATTGCAACACGTACATAGATGTCTACACTACTTCCACACAAGCAAGAAGCTGGCAGAACACATCGTGGACTGTGAACAATTGAATGACAGCGCAGTTGTTCTTCCGCTGAGGGAAAGAACCGTTTGAGATTTAAGAATTATAACAAGAAACGTGTTCCAATGGTGGTACACGCCGACTTGGAGTGCGTACTCGAGAAACAGAATAAAGAGCAGAACGCATCGAGCGCGCACAAGTACCAAAGACACAGTGTGTTCAGCATCGGTTACTACGTGAACTGCGCATCAACATCGGATACAGATCCTATAGAGGTGAGAACTGCGTACAGTGGTTCGTGAATGAACTGCACAATCTCGCGAAACGTGCAAAGACATTGTTTGCAAAAAACGTGCCCATGGCGAATTCCACACCGTTGGAAGTGAAGCGGTTTGGGAACGCCAAATATTGCCACGTGTGCAAACAACCGTTCGAGCAAGATGACAAGAAGGTGCGCGACCACTGTCATCTGACGGGACGCTTCAGAAGATTTGCGCACTCTGCGTGCAATCTGAATCAAACAGGTCTACGTTGTTCCCATTGTGTTCTACAACTTGTTGGAGTACGACGCGCATTTTATTATCAAAGATGTGGCTACCGCTTTCAAGGGTGAGATCACCATGCTGCCCGTGACGAAAGAGATTTACATATCGTTCACAAAACATGTGAACAGTACTCGAGACAAAGACAAACATAACTGCGTGCAATTTGCGGTTCATTGATTCATACAAATTTCTGAGCAGAAACTTAGAGAAGCTCGCGTCTTATCTCGACAAGAGGGAACTGCGAGTGACTCGAACGGAATTCAGAGATCTCTCCGCCAAGGACTTCGAAGTGCTCACGCGAAAAGTTGAGTTTCCATACGAATATATGGACAGCATCGACAAACTGTTGGAAACCAGTCTGCCACCGCATGAAGCGGTTTACAGTTCGCTCACCGGTGAGACCGTGACAGAGAGCGAGTACGCGCACGCGACGAATGTATGGCAACGATTTAAAATCGACAATCTGGTATCATACAGCAATCTGTATCTGACGACTAACGTACTTTTGCTGGCCGATGTACTTGAAAATTTTCGTCGCGAGTGCCTCGCGAGTTACGAACTGGATCCCGCACACTACTACACGCTGCCCGGATATACATGAGACGCCATGTTCAAGTACACTTGTGTGACATTCGAGCTGCTGACCGATATCGACATGGTGATTTTCGTGGAACGCGGCGGTTTGAGTCAATGTTCAAACAGATACGCCCGCGCGAACAACAGGTACGCACGTTTGCACGACCCGTCCACATCGTCGACGTATCTGATATACTACAACGTGAACAATCTCTACGGATGAGCGATGTGTCAACCGCTTCCGTACGGTAACTTCACATGGGTGGAGAACGCGTACAAGTTTGATGTATCAACAGTCGCGGTGAACAACGACGTCGGCTACATACTCGAGATGGATCTGATGTACTCGAAAGAACTGCACGACGCGCACAGAAATCTACCCTTTTGTCCGACGCGCGAGAAGCCGCCTGGTAAACATAGAATGAGTCATGTCACATTGCTCGCCACAGTGTTTGACAAGAAGCGCTACGTGATTCATTACCTCAACCTGCAGCAGTGTCTGCGACACGGGCTTCACCTGACGCGAATACATCAGGTGCTGCGATTTTCGCAATTGCCTTGACTGCGCGGGTACATCGAGCTCAATACCCGATTTCGCGCGAACGCAACCAACGAGTTTGGAAAGAATCTTTATAAACTTATGAACAACGCGGTGTTCGGCAAGACGATGGAGAACATGCGCAAGTACACCGACGTACGACTCGTTACAAAATGGGAAGGATGATATGGTGCGGAGGGGTGATACTCTATTGACCACAGTACGATTCGACACCGCTCGATTCGACACAGATTTATTCGACACCAAATTATTCGACACCGTAC
>NW_018023794.1:0-3174 GCF_002006095.1 Pseudomyrmex gracilis | reverse complement strand
AATAATTTGGTGTCGAATAAATCTGTGTCGAATCGAGCGGTGTCGAATCGTACTGTGGTCAAACGGAACACGCCCGGTGCGGAGGCGCTCATTGCAAAACCAAACTTCCACAGTTGCAGCGTGTTTACTGAAGATTTGGTGGCCATAGAACTGCGTCGTCTGGAAGTTTTATTCAATAAACCGTCGTACGTCGGTATGTGCATACTCGACATATCGAAAACCTGTCTTTATGAATTCCATTATGATTACATGGCACCGTTGTACGGTGACGATTGCAATATCCTCTACACCAATACCGACAGTTTGATATACCACATAAAGTGCAAGGACGTGTACAAAGATATGAAGCGCGATATCGCTCGCTTCGATACAAGCGACTATTCAGCGGACAATCTGTACAACATACCTCGCGCGAACAAGGTCTTATGAAGGATGAGAACAACGGTGCTGTTATAACGGAGTTTGTAGGTTTGCCCGCGAAGATGTACGCGACTTGAGTGGGCGACAGCAAGTGCACGAAGAAGATGAAGGGTGTGAAGAGAAGCGTCGTCGCAAGAACGATTACCTTCGATGACTACGTGCGGTGTCTGCGAAACGCGATTGACCTAATGCGACAGCAGTCATGCATACGATCTCAGCTACACGAGATGTTCACTGTTTCGGGACGGAAGCTTGCTCTGAGCCCGCATGACAAGCAGTACGTCGTCCATGGATCGACCGAGACCTTACCATGGGGCCACTACAATATCCCTGACTAAGTTAGATTAGATTAGATTAAATTAGATTACGTTTATGATATAAGAATAATACACACTGAATAAAATATATGTTATTGTTTTATTGTATAAAATAAATTTTTAAAAATATATAATTTCGATATTTGTAATGGATTGTAAATATAAGACTCAAAGAGATTCAAGACACACTTCGCGCGTTTTTTCCTCCCCGTTTGATCGTCGCGTTCGTTTTTTGACGTTCGACACCGTATCGGTAACGGTTGTTTAACGAAAAAACGCGTGTTGTTGCCGTTCGAAACGCGCGCTACGCTTGTCGCCGGGATCCCACAATTGTTTTAAATGGTCGTTGAATCGTCGATCGATCAGTCGCTGCGATTGCCGTGTGGTGGTGATCGAGAAAGAGGGAGAGGCGCGACGATCGCAATATGTTTACAAAATAAATACCAACAATATATGTAGTATTTGCAAATAATAAAAGACTGTTAGACGCATGACAATATGTATATTTATTATAAGGAAAACCGCAACGCGTGCCAGACGGTTGCAGAGGAAGCGTCAACGACGCTGGAAGTCGCGAGAAGTTTTATATAGAGTTGCATACGGAAGTTGCGGCTGATCTCGCAAATGCAAGACGCACACTAAGAATAGCGCATAGTTTTAATCAGAAAGCTACGGATGCTGCGGATTGACTCCGGAGACGCTCTATTGTTCTCAGTACTGTTTCCAAGAAAAATAGTTCTAATTAAAACGTCCAGCAGGATGTTTAAGCATCTATAAAATCCGTTATGTGTATTTGGTATCTTAATTATGTAGGATCTGACTTATTTACTCTGGTCTACATGAATTTAGCTACTGTTCAATTTTGACCACTCAACAATTTCTACACGAGATATGAATGCGCACCGCTGGATTTACGTCCGGAACAATATATCTTTATTTAATATCCGTATATAATACTTTTATATTAATTGTTAAATCTCTTGTTATTTCTACAACCTTTTATACATTTTATCTTATCGCGACTGGAGATGACTCCTGTGAGAATTTGAATCGTTTTGCTTCTGTATTACGTTTTAAATTGTTGAACTAATACAAATATATTACATTTATTTGAGCTCGACTTGACCTTCATTCTTTATTCTTAAACAATTTTAGGTGTTTAGAAATCTGTAATTGTAGTGTTTTTGAAATCGGTCGCGCGACCCTGCATTTCGGCGGTTCAGAGCAATGAAACCCCGGCTCTCCGAAACACCTTCAGCTTCATTACCATTTTGTTACTCCCTATGTATAATTACATAAGTGTCACATACTGAATTTTCAGTTTATTGCATAGTAACACTTAGAAAGTCATGTTCTTTTTTTTGGTCACCAAATATTTAAAATAATATTCATAAGTAAAGGAAACTTTTTAAACCGAAAGATTCCTTAACTAAGGAAACTATATGAACCTTTAAACTTGTAAACTGCTCTTCTCTAAAATTTGCGTTTTGGAGTTACGGGATTATACGTAGGAAATGACGATTTGCTAAATCGATCTTTTTTTTTATCTCAATCAATTTTACAAAAATTACACCTTTTATGTTTTCTTTCTCTTCCTCTCTCTCTCTTTCTCTCTCTTTTTCACACATTCTCTTTTTCTCTCTGTCATACACACACACACACACACACGGTACATTATTCATGTTAACCACTGCTGTTTTAAAACCATAATAATGTGATAGACTTCAGTAAATTAAATCAAATATTGAAAATGTGAGCTAGCTAATTGTGATTAAAATATATATATTTAAATATATATATTGTGATTAAAATATATATATTTTAATATATATATATATTGTTACTTACAAAATGTTGATAATTCAGATTTTTTAAAAAGAGGTCAAGAAACTCATACGTCAAATTATTGAAATTGTTTCTTATGCAGAAGTAATCACTCAAGGTTATTTGTTGACGGTTTGTTATTGTCTCTATCACTTTTTTTATAACGGTAGGTAATGTTTTATTTGATTGAGAGAAATAGCAATTCAAGTTATTACTTAGCCTTTTTTTACTTTTTCATCAAAATTGTTGTTTATAATTTGCAGATGGTGCAAAAATTTACTAGCTGCTTTATATTATCACAGTGGCAGTTTGCAGTTATTGTTTGTACCTGCGTAAATTTTAGCGTGATACTGTGTGCTTCTCGACAATTTTTTAAATCTAATAATATTAGTAATATTTTTCCCGTTTATGCCATTGCCGAAAAAGCCAATTTATTGAATTCGACGTCATACAGAAAAGATTTACAAGACTTTCAAAATGCCGTCGACCACCGCATTCTGTGGGGCGTGTTCCGTTTGACCACAGTACGATTCGACACCGACCGATTCGACACCAAATTATTGGACACAAAATTATTGGACACAGATTTATTCGACACCAAATTATTCGACAC
>NW_018023793.1:0-9928 GCF_002006095.1 Pseudomyrmex gracilis | reverse complement strand
CGTGCTTCCGCTAATGTTTTAGATAGCTTCCACCAGAGCGCATGCACGGCCGGTACACCCAGTAGCTGGCGCGCTCTCGCGGCTGCCATCTTACAGTTCGGTCGTCCTGACAATAGCTTCGTCCCCGAAGTTCAAATTTTTACACATCTCTGAGAGAAGATAGATACGTGTCGTGAAATATTATACAGTACAAAAGTGATAGATCACAGTGAGTTACGCCAATACATCGCCGATATATCACAGGTAAGTGTCTACAAATATGCTAACCGAATAAGTTCACATAAATCAATATAAAAGAGTAAATAATATTTCAATCTAAGTAACAGATATCTCTATGGAATTCGTGCGGTAATATATATACAAAAAACAAACAAAGACAAAAAAATAGAAAAATTAATTTCGCTCGTATTACAATTTATTAGACGGAATGTCCTTAATCCATTTCTTCATTCGATCTGAAGAAAGAACAGTATTTAACGGGCGAGACGCAATATTGAAACCTGGTATGTCGCAAACGACATAACGATTATTTCCAAGAATTTTGTGAACCATGTAAGGTCCTTTGTAATGCGGTTTCAATTTTGCGTTTTCCCCGGGTATTAATCGAGTATTCTTTATAAGAACGTAATCGCCTTTTTTATACATAGAAGGTTTAAGTAACCTATTGTCGCGATAATGTTTGTTATAATTACGTATCGTGTCTGTCGCAGTGAGTGCTACATCACGCGCCTTATTTCTCTGTGCCTCGAGATCAGTTTCAACGTTCGCGAGTGCTTCTACAAAAAGTGCAAATTGTGCATCGTCGTGGCAGCGCCTTTCAAAACCAAACATAACTTTCGACGGTGACGCCTTTATGGACGAGTGGTACGTATTGTTTACAACATATTGTAAATAATTCAGTTCCTTTTTCCATTCTTCCGGAGAAGATAACAATTTGGTTAACGAACTTTTCAGGAATCTGTTTACCCGCTCAACCATACCGTTGGTCCATGGCGCTGCGACGGCGACCAGACGATGTTTGATCTGGTATTTCTGTACAAAATCAGCGAATTCTCTCGAGGAGAAGGCAGTGCCTCTGTCAGAAACCAGGTCAGTCGGTTTACTAAAAGATAAAAAGATGTTTTCTAAATGTTTGATCGTTTCTTTAGACGAGGTAGATTTTACAGCTGTTAACCACGTATAACGTGTAAACGCATCTACGACTACAAGAATATATTTATATTTATCTGTTTCCTGCAGGGAACCAAAATAATCCACATGGAGAATTTCCATCGGCCCTTTCGGCAACGGGTAAAGGGAAGTCTCCCCTTCTTTACGATTAGCTGCGTCGTTCGAAATAATGCAAGTAAAACAGTTATCCATATAATCTTGTATTTTTTTCCTCATTTTCGGGAACCAATATTTTTGTTTAATGGTTTGATACGTTTTCTCGAAACAGACATGCGCCACATTGTCATGATGTGTACGTAATAAGCTAGCTATCATTTGTTCCGGCACTACAAATTTAAGGTCTTCACCTTCCTTTTTATAGAGTAACCCATCTACTAATTTAAATTTATCATTATAATTGTCATTCTGTTCCAGATCAGAGCTAATCTGTTCGATTTTTGGGTCAGCAAGCTGTCTATATTCCAATTCTCTTTCAAGAGGCAACACATGGATGTAATCGACACAACGGCTCAAAGCGTCTACGTGTCTCATTTTTACACCTGGACGGTAAGTCAATTTAAAATAATAATTTTGAAGCGTTAACGTCCAGCGTGCGATACGCGGATTCAAATTGGTCTTATTAACCGCGTAGACCAGCGCGTTGCAGTCGGTAACTACAGTAAAACTAATTCCATACAAATATAGATGAAATCTTTCAATTAATCGTACAATAGCCAACATTTTTAGTTCGAAGCTATGATAGCTTCGCTCCGCCTTGTTAGTACTCTGGCTAAAATAAGCAACGACAGCTAACAGCCCATTCGACTGTCTTTGTAAAAGAACTCCGCCCAAACCAGTGGAACAGGCATCCGTGTGGAGTTCTGTCTCCGCGGTTGGATTGTAAATAGCCAGAACAGGAGATGAGTGTTACGTCCGCGCTATATTTTTGACTCATAATTTTCACTAGGATAATGCATGCACATATATATACATATATATATATTCNATATTTTATACGTTGCGGCACACCATATGTGCGTAACATAGTGTAGGTTAAGTCAGCAAAGCCGTATATACATGTAATTCCGTTAGATCCAAACTAACCAATCACAACGCTCCTTCCGGACAACTTTCCCTTAGATCCATTCCGCCGTACCCGCATGAACGCGGCCTAACTTTCAAACCACGCATAAGCCTCATCCCTACCCGGACCACTCCGTCTTCGGATCCCACTCTCGGGCAAACAGCCCCTTCCACTGCCTCTCCTAGCGAGCTGGCTCTTTTTTTTCATTCCGAAGTCGAGAGCAGTCCAGAGTAGTCCGAGCCGTGATCCAGATCAGTCAAGTTCTCGCATCGCGACCGAAGCCGTCGAGTCCATCCCGCATTCACAGGTCCTTTCCTCTACTTCGTAAGAATCCAGCATTAGAAATAAGCTACGAGTAATTGTAAGTCACTACTAATATTACCTTATATTATTACCTTTTTCTTATTCATTCTTTATTAACTTTGAACAACAAACCAAGGATAATTCCAATATTGCATGTTGAAATAAGACTCAAGTATTTAATCCATTGTTCGCACTTGAGTAGAGTTAAGAGCATTGCTTGTATCGTAAATATATTCAGAATATATACTCATTTATCAAACTCAATTTGAGATACCAAATATTAAGTCATTTATGTATTGTGTGAGAGACTACATTCCTAATTCCTTGCGTAGACGTGCTCATTAAATAGCGCATCTCGTGACCCGTGCCAAAAGAAGCGCCCGAACGGCGCATCTTGAGGATCCCTTCAAGTCACAAATTCTTACGGCGTCACCACGCGGTAGAAGCGTGGGTTCCGCCATATTGGAAGACGCCGCGTCTCTCTCTGTCTCTGTCTAAGCGTGGGTTCCGCCATATTGGAAGGCCCCCGCGTCTAGTGTTCTCCTTGTCTACCAAGAGCAAGAACGCACCCGAACGGCGCATTTACTCAAGGTATTGTACTAACCATCTTTATTCCAGGAATAATAATAATTACTAGTGCATAATAATAATCGCGACAAAGCGCGTCCCTAAATCAGTGTTAAATCGTAGATGCCGAAGAACAAGCGCGGAAATCGTGCAGGTTGGCAGAAACAAAGGTGGCGTCGAGTGATTGAGTGGGTAGAGAGCACCCTACATCAGCCGCCTAATGCCGACGTCGGGTATCCCGTAATCATCAGTAACGAAAGAGTAGATTTAACCCTAGAAATCCGGAAGTAGAAGAAGTTAATTCCTGTAAATACCACTCATTAGTATTACACAGTGACGTTACCAGAAACTGACCCGTGATACCGCGTATATCATGAAAAACTCATGTTTAAAGTGCTACCCGCTCCTCCTGTAATTACTTTAGATTAAAATAAATGTGTATTCGCGTACGAGAACCTCCGTTAAGTGGCTCAGTCATTTATCTACCCGAGAATTTCGATCACTGGCAGAAGTATAGTTTAGGTCGATGTCGTAAGGTATCGGGATACCAACGGTACGGAGATAGCAAAGTCTATTGTGCGTATTGCATGTACAAAATAGATATCGGACCTTACTGTACAGTCTTTGAAACTCACGGAGTACTCATCGGAAACCGTTCCGACATAATCCGTTGTGATAGGTGCAACGCAAGCATAACCACGATTTTACCAAGTGTACGCGACTGCGAAAAATGCCATAATCATTACCTCTTTTTTATAGCAGAACACACCGACGACTTTTACGAACTCTCAGATCCAAGCATATTACTTATTTCCGGGAAAGAAATCTAATGAACTCCTTTCAACTCCTGTGCAAACGAGTTCGCGCCGTGATACGTTCGTGGACCGACGATATTTACTGCACGTTGTGCGCCGATAATATTCCGTTGACAGAACCTCGAGACGAAATTAACTATCACGTCCCTGTAGTAAACGCGGAGGTAAGAATCGGATTCATTCAGTGTAGCCGGTGTCGAGCGAATATAGTGCGGATCCTGCCCGCGTATAATTGCGATATTTGCATGCAGCAACCCCTCGTTAGCGATTCGGAGTAATAGCACACTTGATGATATACTCTTATTCTCACCACGGCTATATCCCTCCAGTAAATTCAATGAGAAATTTCTTGTCCACGCGTTGCCGAACAGCGCGAGTTTTTCGCTTAGATCCACCCGCAAATCTAGACGCGCCTTCGTACACACTCTGTGAGCGGTGCAACGACGCAAATTTCCCGCGCCATATCCGCCGAGTCTTAGGAAGCCACGGAGTCGAAGTCGGGCGAAGACGAGCGGACGTTCGTTGTCAGTTGCGTTACGAGAGCCTCGTGACCTACAAATCGTTACTAGAGTGCGTAGAGTGTATAGGGCAACACGCCTATGTCATAGATAGAGTAAACTTCGTCGGAACGCGCAACCTCAACGACCCTACGGTGTTCAATTTCTCTGGAGACCACGTCTGACACCGTAATCCGTCACGTTTTTCTTCTCACATTTTCGTGAACGACTCCCTTGCCGCGGGCGATCCCGGGTTTTTACCTAAAATAGCGGTAACTCTTAGTCAATGGTCCGAGAACTAACTTCCTTTTAATTTTTTTAGCCGCGACCCACCGGGACGTAACACGAGGTAAGTTCTCTTTTTAGAGTCTCGAAAGAATCTTCACAATTGTGAAAAAAAAAATCAAATTGAAACTTAATATTTTTTTTCTGGAGATCCTACAACGGTCTGGCCTTCAAAGCAAAATTTTCGATAAATTTCCGGAAATAACCTGCCAACCCGAGAAATCTTTGAACATCATGTACATTAGCCGGTTTTTTAAAATTATGTATAGCCTCGGTATGTTTTGAACTTAACATGATATTATTTTGTGTAATAATATATCCTAGAAATTCAATTTTTCTTTTCAAGAACTGGCATTTCGCATAATTTACCTCGAAATTGTATTTTTTTAAAATAGTTAATACTTCGTTTAATACATTCAAATTTTCTTCTCCAGTTTCGGTCGGAATAAGAACGTCGTCTATGATCTTTTCTTTGCGGATTAGAGGATTCAGTATCTGAATGATTCTCTTTTGGAATTCAGCTGGGGCCTCCGAATAGCCGAAAGGTAAAAAATTATATTCAAATTGCTCTTCCGGCGTTGCAAATGCAAAATATTTTGTCGAACTATCTTTGACTTTTATCTGATGGAAACTATCTTTCAAATCAAGCAATGTGAAAACAGATTTGTTGTGTAATCGCGAAATATTATCCTCTATATTCGGAAACGGGTATTTTTGCTTAACAACTCTGCTATTTAGAGGCCTCAGGTCGACGCACAACCTTATCTGTCCGTTTTTCTTTCTTACAGGGACCACTCTCGAGCAATACGGTGAAACACTCGGTTTAATTATTCCGCGAGCTAGCAGATCGTCTGTAATTGCTCTCAGTTGTATCCGTTCCACGTGCGCAAAACGGCGAGGGGCGAATGCAAATATCGAATCGTCCTTTATATGGACCTCAACTGAATATCCGTCATTTATAGGTATAATTTTTCTTTTTTCTATATCTAAAATTAATTTGATCAGACGTTTTTTAACATTTACTTCAAAATCTATAGAATGACTGTTTAATTTTTGTTCCAACAATTCCGACTCATTTTCCTCAATATAAAGCGGCAAGACTGGAGAATGATTCTCGTGAATGTCACTCTCAGGGTCACTTGTGCTTGGACCTGATTTTTTTCTACACAAAGTAAGTTTTTGTTCTACTAAAAATTCGCGGCCCAGAATGATATCGTTCTCGAACGCGTACTCCTTAATAACAAATAATCTTACTAAAGTTTCTTTACCGTTAAGGAAATCTAAAGATAACGTGACCGGTGCGACGCCAACAACGTTCAAGGGCGATCCCTTCAAATTTACAAAAATTCTCTCCGCCGGTTCCAGAATATTACAGTACGGATGAATCCATTTTTTATATACATTATATTTAATAAACGAGACAGGGCTGCCTGTATCAATCATCGCCATTAATTTACAATTTTGTTTACAAATCTTTACTACCTTGATTAATGGATCGGCTAATTGCAGAGTGACGTCCTTCTCGTTTACTAAGGCGACGACTTCGGCTCCAGCTGCGACTTCCGTTACCGGCGCAGCAACCGACGCTGGGCGCTTCGACTGTTGCGGCTTCCCATTCTTCTCTTTAAGCGAAGGGCAATCAAACTGCCGGTGACCTTTTTGTTTACAATAAAAACATACTATATCATTTTTACATTCTTTATGTGTATGACCTTTTTTATTACAATTTCTACAGACAGAATTTTTATTTTTGTCCAGAATGGAACCCAATGCCAATTTTTTTTCTACTGTGTCACTAAGACCCTCCGTGAGACCCCGCATTTTCACCATAAAATGCTCCAATAAACTGTCTGCTAACAGCAACGCTGAAGCTCTCACGGCTGTGTTTGATATACCACTAATTAACATTTGAATCGTATCCTCGACCGGAAGACCTAGTTGATGTATAAGAGCATTCTTGGCGATGGCATATTGATCGAATGTTTCTTTGGAAGGCATCCATTTTCTGGACTCGGCCTTCTGTACGGCTTTAAAAAACGGGATTTTCCTCGCGAAGACTGTAATCATTTGTTGTCGAAGCCCGATCCACGACTGAATTGTAGCGCCCGACTGCGACTCGTATCAAGTGTTCGCAAATATAATCAGTTTGCTGGTCGCGGCAAGTAGCGTGACTCCATCCGAAGCACCATGCACCGTGGCCACTTGATCGACGCGATTCACCCAGGTTTCTATGCTCTGATCTTCCGTCCCTCCGAATTCCGGAATTTGCGTTGCCAACCACGAAACGGCATTACCCGGAATATTACACTCAGTTTGTCTACCCGACCGACCTTCCAACGAAGGAAACGGAGCAACCGCCCTTGACTCGTCACCGACAACAGCGGGAAGTAAACCGTTCGTTGTTGTTTGCGCCCTTGGCGCGGTCGAAGACGTTAGATGTTGTATCAACATCTGAATAGATTGTTGCTGCTGCCGCATGATTTCGGTCATTTCCGACAAAGAAGTTCGTAACATATTTGCCGTGAGCGGCTCTTCAAATCCGGCTCCGGCTCCTGCATCTCCCGGCAAGGGTAAAGCTAAAGCTCCTTGCGACTCCGCCATCAATTCCTGCGGACCAACGCGCTCCAGATGCGATAGAATACGCTCAAACAATTCATCTCTAGTGCCTGAGGTTGGAAGCTGGTATTTCCTCGCTTCGGCTTGGAGACGCTCCAAAGTCGCCGATTCTAACGACGATCGATCGCGAATGGACTACATTTTCAAATTTCACAACGACTCGTTGAAGGTGTCCTTGACACGTTACACTATCACGTGCACAGGGACTGTCTGCCGAACAACTAACTGCCGTGGATTATTATAAAGATAATCTCACTTCTGAGATGACAAAAACTCGCTAGTTCTTTTTTTTTATATTCTTTATTATAATCTTTTTGACCGACTCCGTATTCGAATGTAACGATCAATCGAACGCGTAATTTGAAAACGATTATGGCGAACACGTGCCCCTGCGTGATCACTATGACTTTCAATCGAACGCACCGACTATTAATAGGAGATTGCGAATAATTGTACTCACTCCGTATTATTTGAATACTGTATATATAATGTAATTAAATACAATAAAAACAAATTAAACGACACTTATATTACAATTAACGATTCTGTTTTTTCGACTTGACTCTCAGGCGACGGTTCGACTGCTCTGTACGCCAGGGCCACCAAACTGCCATTTAAATTCTATGGGACCCGGTGGTACCAGCATTTGTGGCGCTCTCTGAAATATGGCGTTGGTAAAATGGAACTAAATTCCAACATGGCGTCCAGTGTTACACACACACACACACACCACACACATATATGCATCTAGGTTAGGTTATTACACTATTTTATTATTTTTGCTTTAAATAAAAAACAATAGATAGGTTTTTTTTTATTGTCATAATTTATTAAAATATATATAAATATACATAACGTACATATTATTCTTTGTTCTGTCAATTCTTGCTGCTGTTTTTCCATCTGATGTGATATCTGTTCTTGATGCTGTTGCAGTATCATTTCTTGCTCTGCCAATTTTTGTTGCTGCTCTGTCTGCTGTACTATCTGTTCTTCATGCTGTTGAAGTATTATTCTTTGTTTTGTCAATTCTTGCTGCTGATTCTTCAGTTGTTGGTATTCAACAGTTTTTGTGTTTACTGTAGTTTCATCTGATGGAATATGTATCGGAATTGCAGTGTTTTTTAAAAAACGTCTTATTGGGGAACAACTATAATCGTTGTCACAAAAATGTTTGTAGCACACTTGCCACTTTTGAATTTTACGTTCATCTACTGCTGTATATGTAAATTGTCTAACCACAACTTGCGACGTTCACGATTTTTTGGGAATACATGGGATGGTACATTACTCCCAGATTTACAAGTAGAAACGCAACATGCTCTTACCATCTTTAATGTTTATTAAAATGTAACAAAAATGATTTAACAAATGCACAATGTAGTCGCGTATAACTAACGGCACAACGTGTTGAAACGTGTTCACACGTATTCACTTACACATTCGTATTTAGTTCATATGGTACGCCTTATTATAGAAGGCGCCACTAACGCTGGTACACGCAGTTTGGTGGCCCTGCTGTACGCCTTCACAAAGAAGAGTGTCCGGTTGCCCCGATCCAGGCGGATGTTCGATTTTAATCGAACGTTCTCGAACTGTTTTCGGAGCACCGTTGTCCACGTGCTTCCGCTAATGTTTTAGATAGCTTCCACCAGAGCGCATGCACGGCCGGTACACCCAGTAGCTGGCGCGCTCTCGCGGCTGCCATCTTACAATACCATTAAATGAATAAATTAATAATGTACGTAGCATAATGTTTCCGTTTAATTAAGACGACCTCTCATCATTCCACATCCTCAATCGATCGCACGGTCTCGTCCTTAGTCCGTGGAGTTAATTCTCCAGACTCAAAAGGAGACCAACGAGCGAGTGTTCGCTAGACAGAGTAAGATCGGCGCACGCCGTTGACCTGTCGACAAACATAAGCAAACTCGCTCGGGTCTGCCGCAGCAGGATCGCCGACTTGCTGTGCGGAGAAAGAAAGAAACGACAGCTCTCTGTTACTCCACCATAGCCCGACCGTAACCGTGGGCCAGGACGTAACAGATTCTCAAAACAAACTTATCACGCAGGCAAATCACAGTAGTCGCGTAGTTGGCGCGTAGACGCGCCGAGTTTAGATGAAAGTTTGGTTTCCAAGCGCGCTCGGTATTCTTTCGCGTGGAACTTTATGCTAGTACGACGCGCCGATTGTACAATGCAACCGACGGCAGAATTGCAGGCGCAAACCCAAATCCCATTGGACGAGGGCCGCCAAGAGAGGGAGCAATATGCGAAAGGAGTTGCGCAAGCGCTAGAGTCAGAAGCAGACGAAGCGATGGCGCAGCTGGAAAGATTGATGGAGATGGCGCAGGAGGGCGCGCAGCACCCGGATGAGGACTCAGAGGGCAGCACCATCAGCGCAAGCGACCCGTATTGGAAAGGCCGCGAGATTTAAAAAGAAAAAAAAAGAGAAACCAAGAAACTAATAGAAATAAGAATATAAATGTAAATGAAGTTATTATATTGTTGTGCGCTAATTTTTGTGTTAAAAGGTAAGTTAAGATGAGGCCATTGAGCAATGTGATGAGACATCACTGTCATTGCTCAATGACCTAGTTAGGTAGCAGGAA
>NW_018023792.1:0-10101 GCF_002006095.1 Pseudomyrmex gracilis | reverse complement strand
AATTATATTTAATAATAATAAAAAAAACTATTTTTATCTATTGGTACAGGTACATTGCTCTGCACTATTTTTAATAAAATAATAATTTAAATAATAAATGAAGTGTGTAGGATAGTTTGAGAATAAGTAGATAAAAATAATTACATTTTAGAAAGGAACAAGAGGATTGAGTGCAAGGGCTGCGAGGTCTCGAGTATGAAGGTCTCGAGTTCAAATCTCATTATCATCTTAGGATTTTTTCCGCAATTGGTATCTTTAATCTAGGTAATCAATTGATTTGTAAACTGAATCAGGTTTCCAAAACTTAAGTCAAGTAAAATTTTGAATTAATTCCTTCTGCCCAGAATTACTGCTATTTGCCCAGATAGCACATGAATGTCCATAGGATATCTAATGGACGTCCAAATTCACACACCAGGACGTCCATTGGGTGTCCGAATAAACTCCAATGGACGTCCACTGATTGTCTTATAGACATCTATTTTTGACAATTTTAGTTGTGTATTTATTTTCCAAAAATAAATCTAAAAAAGATAATTTTAGTGTAATATCACAGTAATATTAATGTTCAACGATATTCATCACATAACTGTGATATATAAAAAAACCAATGGCACATCGCCTTGTGGAAAGGGATGAAATGAGGTGAAAAGTGCAATCCTTACTTCGGGGGTTGAGCTCGAAACTTGCGATCTGCGTATTGTGTGAGCTCATAAATCAGGGAACGTGATTTCCTAATGAATTACGCTGATTGGTTTCTTTTTAGAGTACTTCTTTCTTGTAAAATGGGATAAAAAGTGAACTTCCCACTCCGGGGGTTGAGCTCGAAAATCGCGAACTGCGTATTTTGCGAGCTCATAAATCAGGGGACGTGAGTGCCTTATGAACTACGCTGGTTGTTTGATTTTTCGAGTACTTCTCTCTTGTAAAATGGGATGAAAAGTGCACTCCCTACTTCGGGGGTTGAGCTCGAAAATCGTGACCTGCGTATTTTGCGAGCTCATAAATCAATGAACGTGAGTGCCTTATGAACTACGCTGGTTGTTTTATTTTTAGAGTACTTCTCTCTTGTAAAATAGGGTGAAAAGTGCAATTTCTACTTCGGGGATAGATTTTAAAACTAGCAAACTGCATAATTTGCAATCTTTTGTATAAAAAAACAATGTTTAGTAAAGAACGATGCCGTTTTTATCTTATTGTCTTATTCCTAGAGTACTTTTCTCTTGTAATTTGGGGTAAAAAGTAGAATTCTTTCTCCGGGGTCGATGTGTATAAGTCAGTCAACCGTACCGTGGTTAATCGTATGGTAGTCAATCGTACCGTGGTCAATCGTACGGTGGTCAATCGTACCGTGGTCAATTGTACAGTGGTCAATTGTACCGTAGTCAATCGTACAATAGTCAATTGTACTGTGGTCAATCGTACCGTGTTATTCGTACGGTGGTCAATCTTACCGTGGTCAATCGTACAATGGTCAATTGTACCGTGGTCAATCGTACCGTGGTCAATCGTACGATAGTCAATCGTACCGTGGTCAAACGGATGTCACCCCTGAAATCATCCTGCTCGTATAACGATAACATACATCGTTGTTTCTCGCGGCTTTATCGGACATTTTCTCAATCCCGAGTGTTAATTCGCGCAGTTATAATACTCGTGCATTACTGTATAGCTCTTGTAAAGTTTTACAAGTGTAAGTGGAATCGTGTATGTTGTAAATGCGCTTTCTTCATTAATTTATCTCCTAGTCACGCTTAGGGTATCCTTACAACAGCTTAAATTTTCCGTCTTTCGATCTCATCTGTTCTTGAGATCTTACAGTAGTAAAGCTATAGAAGTAGAGAGTAAACTATTTTTCGGTGAAGAAACGGCGGGAATAACAAAATAGGCAATTTCCATTTCGCACTGCCTACTGCCTTACTGTTAGCCAATGAAAGACGCGTATCAAAAAACGCGAAATAATTACTTATATAGACAAAAATGAAGTAACTCCAAGAACCTTACTTCTTACTCTATACTACTTATCTACTCCCATTGTAGACAGTCCTTTAGGCCCGTTCTACAATACAGTCGTAAGCTGTAAGTCGTAAGAAATCGACCAATCACAGACAAATCACAAAAGAATAATTGATTATGTGATTGGTTAATTTCTTACGACTTACAGCTTACGACTGTATTGTAGAACAGGCCTTATAGCATGCTAAAGCGAAGAGGGGATGCGCACAACAGCAGCGAGTTCTAACTGCATGAACTTGCTGCTGTTACGTCCCGTGGATTCCACTTCCTCCTCGCGACGTGACAATAACAAGATATGATATCACGGGAACGCAGCCGCGCGATACTGGCGCGAGACCGGATATCAATTCTCGATAGAGTCAAGAAACACAGAGTTTGGAAAATTTCTGTTTTTCTTTCTCAATAAATTTTCGTTTTTTTTAATCTTAAACGGAAACATACATCCCGGGAATATGAAATCAAAGGAAATCCGACGGATAACGAGAAATCAGGTGATCCCGAGTTTCCCGAGCCGCGGGTATAAAAAGAGCCCCCGCAGGGCTCTTAGTTTCAGAATAAAACGAAATTTTCCGAAGTGCGGTCTTGTCGATACGCGAGCAAACGTAGTGACTCAAAAGAACAATTGTGTTGTGAATCCTGTTGGAGCTCACTCGACACCGCTGCCGCCGCCGCTCTGTTGCTAACACGTTGCTGCCGCCCGGTACAAACCAACAATAAGTAGTAAGTGCTAGAATTAAGTCCCAAATATTTGTGCCTCACGCCGATCAGAGTTGACAAACTTAAGGTAGCTACGAGAACGGTTGCTCCCCTTGTTGTAAACGAGCTAACGCTGATACGGGGTGCAAACGATTCGCAAGAATCGTCAAGCAACTCTCAGCGCACCCTCGCATTTTTAAACGAGCTAACGCTGATACGGGATGCAAACGATTCGCAAGAATTGTCAAGCAACTCTCAGCGCGCGCTCTCGCGCCCGTGAACATAAAATCGCGGAAAAGAAATAGTGAATAAACTTCGGCAGCAACCGATCTCTAAAACCCGTGCCACTAGAAACTTACAATCGCGAATTTTAAGTGGACTCGCCCGCTCCCAAAAAACGGTGGACGTCGCGAAGCGCACTCAAGAGCTATCGACAAAGAGCCGCAAAACGGGCCCGAAAACAGGCTGAGGCACAACAACAAACACCAGCCGAGACTCCCCTCACAGTACCAGCCACCCCGCTAGGAAGTAGCGGAAATAGCAATAGCAATTATAATGACACTCTACCAAATTCGCGAACTCAGTCGCCTCTCCAATTCCCCTCTCCAACGCATCCAGAACCGTCACATTCTTCCGTGAGCCCTCCGGAGTTCGATTCTGCGCCTACTCCTTCCCCGCGCCCTTCTCCACTCCGCCCTTCACCACCATCCTCGCCCGAACTAGAATATTTAGGCGAATCCCCCGCTGACTCCTTTCGTCCACGCACCTTCCCCCGTCCTCTCCATTTCCTAGCACTCGCTTCTGCCTATGAGATCACCACCCCTACCTCCACCGCATACATAGTCGATCCCGAAAACCTCGATCCCCCCGAACTCCACCGGATAATTTCCACTTACCCTCCAAATGCCCTCCTCACGGTTAAATTCCCCCTCCTTTTAGAACACAGGTTAGTACCTGTAAAAGACTTTTATAAACTTTTCCCCGCTACTTCTTGCAAAATAACAGAAATAATAAAAGTCGAACTGGACTGAGTTCGCTACACATACACTCATAAATTAAAAATTTGTAACCAATGAAACACACACGACTATTGTAAATAAAATCCCACGCATAAACAATGTCTATTATAAAATACTACTACACATAAAATATGAGCAAATATACATATATATATATTCAATCATAATTATCGTCTAAACATTTATTAATCGACCTCTTGCCCACCATCCCGCACCTTTTAAACAGATCGCACAGTCTCGTCCCAGGCAATTGAGATTTGCGTCTCAGGCCTTAAAAAGAGACACACGAGCGAAGTCCAAAGAGCGACGGAGTAAGAGCGGCACACAACCGTTGACCCGTCCGCCGGACCCGAAAGATCGCTCGACTCTCGCACGCACACACGACCGTATCTCCAAGTGTGTGTGTCGAGAGATAAAGAAAATTCGACTAGTGTTACGCTCCGTCCATGCCCGACCGTTTCCAGGGGCCAGGACGTAATACTGCTGTTGTGCGCATCTCTTCCATCGCTTCAGCATGCTGTAAGAGAGCCAAAACTAAGAACAGTGCTCTTACGTCCTTTCTTCTTGCTATGTATCCCGCTCTCGGTATATATCTGACTAATTTAAATTTCGTAATTGTAATACATACAAATATTTACAGGAAAACCAAAACTAAATTTAAGCAGAGAAACAATATAGAAGAGAGATGTTAGAGTAAAACAGATGCAAACTGAGCACTATTTTTACCATAGCCTATATTGATTACGTTCCGAAAATGCAACGGTTGAGAGATCATTACTTGTAATAGGATTATTTCTCAAAATCTGTTACAGTTCTAAAAGTATGATCCAATTATAAGTCCTTATCTCTCACCCGTTGTTGACAACTGTTGAGTTGTCTGAACGCATCTATTGATACAAACTACAAGCTAATATGTACAGTTCGTGAAGGAAAACTAGAAAGAACAAAATAGTTAATTACTTCTTTTGGACTATCTTATTCACAAGCATGGTCAGAAGTAAAGTTGGATAAGTAAAATTTTTTTTCAACTAACAAGGAAAATATACATCCTTTGGGTCATCGATTTTGATAAAACTTTGTAGGAATGTAGTATGAATAGAGAAGCAACAAATGCTATTCAGAGACGACAAACCTCTCAAATGTTTAGGAGAAATCGCGGTTTGAAATTTAGCACATACTATAAGTATGTGTTATGAATTCCAAAAAGAAGTTTACCAAAGTGTCAACGTGGCGCAGTGGACAAGGCACCGCGTAGTACTCCGCGGGTCGCATGTTCGCGCCCTGCTGGTTATGGATTTGGTTTTGCGCCGCTCTCCCGCAAACGGAGAGTCTAGCTCGGGACTCGGGCGAACGTCCGCGAGAATGTAACGTCGAGTTTATGGCAGGAAAGACAAGGTTTTATCAGAGCAAACCGCTGCGTCGATCCGAAAGTTCCTAGGATGAAAGGTGGGCGCCAGACGCGTTTTCGCGTCAAATTCTGCGTCAATCAAACAAACCGACCGGCTCAATTTTTAGGACGGAGAGGGGCTGGGTTGAGAATTATTTTAGCTTAGGGCCGTCCCTTGCCCGCGCGATAGTAAGGCTCCCTAATAAATCCGACCAGAATTAACAAGGATCAATTAACAGTTTATTACGACAAAAAATGGTAGAATTACGAGATTAATATAACAAAAAAAATAAAACAAAATATTGAGAACAAACTGCGTTTTTAACAATTAATACACGGCAAGGAATAACATTAATACAAGGAAAGAACAGTTAAGAACGACGATACCGCGAATTTGCCGGAAAGGAGATAGCGGCGGTAGCCGGGTGTAAAGTTGGAGCAGGCTATGCAGGCGAAGGGGTGCACGCAGGCACCAAATGCAAGCAGGACGCAAGGATAAGTTAGAGCATACGCAAGCTCACAGCAAGCACTAAGCAACGTGGACTTACTTGATTTACTGGTGTTTGCAGTGTCATCAAGTTTTCTCGACTCGCCACGAAGCTCTTGCCGCTTTTTGTGCTTTAGGCCTGCCGTCGCTCTGGATCCGAGCGGTCCGTTAATTTGCATGCATTTACACCTGTTCGCGAGTGAGGTGATGAGCGAGGTGAGTGCGGCGTCGGAAGGCTCGTTCTGACAAAAATCTTAAGAAAAGCGCGAGGGATCCGAAAGGACGTGCGAAACGACGTATTCACCGTACGTTCGCAATCCGACGGCGATATTTGCCACGACAATCCGCCACGACAGAACGGCAATCTATCCGCACTTTAATACACGCTGAATTTCGCTTCTGATCGGCAACACTTCCGATTTGCACGCACCTTTCTCGGGCCGATTGCGCAAGAACATTTACGCACGTTTTCGGCATTGGGCTCGATTTCGCACGGACTCGACCACCAGGAATTCAATCCGATCACTCAACTAATTACAGCTGAAAGAAAGTTCACGCGACGCGGAACGCGATAATCACTCGAATAATGCGCCATGCCGGGCGCGTTAATTAATAATTCGCTTCTCCACAGCAGTTGATCGCCGAAACCATACGGTACCTACGCGGTACGCAAACAGCAGAAATAAATACGATACAAAAATAAATTGTCACAATCAGTTCACATGCACAGCAAAAAAAAAACAATAACAAAAAGATCGCTACTTAACGCGACACCGCCGCTCCAGGGCTTGACTATATTTCGCGAAATGATCTATGTCATGCACTTAGCCTATGAAATACTGCCACGAAGCCCCGTGAAGCCCGATTCTGGCCAATGTCGAAAATCTTTAACATGGGCTAAGGACGCGTCTTTGCCGTCGTAAATATGACGCGAAATACACCGACGAGCCTCGACACAAGGCCTGTACAACGCGGATTTGTGGCTAACAATAAGGAAACAGGCACCTCACCGTCGTCCGTTGTTCTCCGTCATAAGACCGTCGTTCGTTTCTTCCGTCCTTGACTGCACTCCCTGGGCTCGTCAGCTTAGGCAGGGTTCTCTCTCGTCTAGTACAACACCACCCGCACGAAACTCGCGGCACGGGAAATTACGTTACACGGCACGAGAAGCAAGCAAACGCACGGGAGCCCGAGAGATGCATGTGCGTGCTGCACAGCTGATCGCGACCAAGAGAGCGAGGATCTCATTCGATAAGCGATTGATACCCCGGATAGCGCTGCGGTCGCGCGGGGTAGGTCACACGGGCTAATCAGGCCGCAGAGTTCACAGCGCTCGCTCGCAGGCGGCAAAATCAGCGGGCCGCGAAATTTGAACGCTCGCAGGATCTAGCTCGCTATTAAACAGCAGCGCAAGCAAAATAAAAGCGCAGCAGGACGGGACGGCGTCTCGTGCATGCAGTAACGCAGTAAGCAGCCCTCAAAGACAAGTAATGCAGTTGCAGGATCGTGGCAGCGCTAATTCCGTTAGTGGATAGCGATTTAGCGACGGTCCGTTCCGCCGTTTCTCTCCGTCCGCTCCGCTCGTTCATTAACGGAGGCTGCGCTGAAAGTCGCGCGGTTCTCCCCGCAAGGCCCCTCGCCGGCCATGCAAGGCGCTCAACCTCAGCAACCCTGACGTTACCGCTCCTCTCTCTCTCTCTCTCCTACTCGTCATCCGGTAGTTGAAAGTCCCTCGATGATACTCAAAACGGTGAGGCGCCAAAGTTACATATAAAAAAAATAAAAAAAAAAAATAAATGCCTATTCTACTATCGCATGCAAGCCCTGGAGGATCTTGGCGCTCTTATTCCAGCTCGCTTTCCTGGGCTCCCGCGAAAATCTCTAACTCTTGTGACGGGGAAAAAGCGGCGCGAATATATATCACAATATATATATATATTGTGACGTGGCCGAGCGGTTGCAGCAGCAACCGCCCGCCCTAGTCACAAAGACTCGTCTCCGGGATCCGAAATCGCACTCGGAAACCGTAAATCCTCCGGGGCATACACGCGAGTTAAAAGAAAAACCGATCTAAATTGATTTTATTTCCCCGTATAAAATAAACGGCCGGCTATGCGAGCCTCACCGGCACCAACGAGGAGGCCGAGGAGATAACCAGGAGAGAGAAGGCGCCGGGAAGCCAGGAGAGGCCGGAGGACAAGGGCGAAACAACTCCTGAAATTCGACGCTGAGGGCAAAAGGCGCGTAAGAGAGAGACAAGGCGCGCCAAGGGCACTAAAATCCGTTGAGCGATGCTGGCGGAAAAGCAAAACAGCCGTGACGAAGCCGCGTAATCGGCAAGGTGAAGGCCGGACAACAAAAACAATTAGCAACATCAACAACTTCAGCGGGTCCGAGTCGACCCTGAAAAGAGCCGTTGAAGATTTAACGGAAGCAACGGCGACGTATCGAAACACGTGTTCTCAACGCCTAATCAATTTGATAGGCTGACGAGATCACCCCCGCGGAGGGGAACCCCTCCGAGGGGAAACCGGCGAGACGGTATAAAAGCGGCTGCAGAGCGGGCGATAGACAGAATTGTTAGAATTCCGAAAATCAGAATCAGAATCGTTAGAATTCAGCGAGAAGTAATCGAGTAGCGAAAAAGAGCGAGCGATCTACGCGAATTGCAAGTGCCGCGATAGCGATCGTGAGGACGAGTGCCAGGACCGAGTGCGAGGTCGGAGCGTGGACGAGAGAGAGAGAGAGCGGCTAGCGAGAGGTCGTTGAGCGGACCATCGGTGACGGACGTGGACGGCCGCCGGAGGCGAGTTTGCAGAGCTACTGGACCCTGTTCGTGGGATCTACACCGGTGAGGTACCGGCGCGAAGCCAAAATTTACTCTCCGTGTTGCGCCACTCGCGTTATAATTTTTAGTTGTGTTGTCTCGAGGGCCCTGTGTCGCCCACACTGTCGCGTAGGGGACCGGAGTGCCCCGTCCGAAATTATAATTATTGTTCGGGTTTTTCGAGTGGAGCGAGCAGTCGCAATCGGGCGACGAATAATAAGTTATCGGCCTACGTCGTTAAGGCGTGGATTACCCGCCACCTCAGCTATCGAACGGTCACGCGCCCCGGAGGAAAACTCTTTGAATCGCTACGTGAAAAGTACGGGTGCTATCGTCACGCGTTACTGTTATCGGAGATCGCGCGAGGCGAATTCTCGATATTGTATACGAACCGCGTGCACGTGCGCTGCGCCCGGAAAAATAAAAGCGAATTCCGCGGCAAGCTCTCCCGGAGCCGTGAGAGTGATAGATTACTCACAGGGGACAATTGCGATATCGCGACCGACGGGTGCTATCGACTCGACTAGAAGTGATCTTAGAAAGGCTATCGACATCTGTTAAGGAGCGATCGCGTATTAGTTAATTCAGAGAGCGTAGAACCGGCGAAGACTGTAACGCTGGTTATCGTCGTTCAAAACAGGCAAACAGCTGATCAGACGCGAGTGTAAATCCGGTCAACGACCCGGCTCGCCGAGTAGCGTAAACACCGGCGCGGTGTCTAGCGCACGCGACTCCGGAATTTACATAAAAACAGCTGAAGCCTTCTCGCGCGATAGAATTCGGCGAATAACGCTGACTATATTAAACTTTCTTCTGTGAAATCGTTTTGTGATAATTCTTGCATATCGACGCAATAAACCCTACTTTGTGAATCTTTATTTTAAATTCTCGCGTATTTTATTTAATCTTCCCCGTGGCGTATTCTCACAATCGGCACGTGAAACACGTGCCTGGCGCCCAAATCACAACCTAAAATTAATTGACGGTTCCGGGTGTTCAGCCTCGTTCGGGCTCACCCGATCGGTGACTTTCCACACAGCGGAGGCGAGTCACTTTTTCTTATTGCAGCTCTTCGAAGGAAAAAGCGTTGCAATATATATATATATATATTGTGACGGGCCCTTTGCTGCTGGATTTTCTAGCAATGGTGCCGTCCAACTTCGGCACGTCCTTGGCAGCAAAATCAAAAAGAGTTACTCACCAAATCTCAATAGTCGGGCGCCAGGCGTGACTTCACGCCGTTCTCAACAGAACTCGAATTGTATCAATTATTTCCTTGGTTCAAGGACGTGACGGCACTCTTCGGCAACTCAGTTTTTCGAATAGTTACACGGAAAGGCGTGGGCTCAAGAGGCAGTGTTTGAAAGAAAAGTCGAGAAATTTGCTCGTTGACGGTAATTAACAATGTAATTTAATAATAGATATGATATTTATGGCGTGCGACCGGCCAAGAAAACTCTCGGCAATATAGTAAAATAATACAGTAAAAGAAACATAAAGTAATACAAGAATATAAGGCCGATACGCGAGCCATTCCCAGGATGTTGAGCAGGAACTTGAACGTGCATACATATATGTATACATCTTAACAAGTATTACTTGTAAATTTTACAAGTAAGTTTTTTGAATTGAAAATTCAATTCGTAAATTCATACGGGATGCGGGATTT
>NW_018023791.1:8628-10044 GCF_002006095.1 Pseudomyrmex gracilis | reverse complement strand
GTTTTATCCTCGACAACAAGATAAGCATGGCCCTGAAGCTTCATCCGGATTAGCCTTACCAAGTTAGCTTTCGCTTCCATGCTTACTGGGGCTGGAAGCATTTCTAATGCTCTTTTGCAGGCTCTTGTAAACTGCAATACTGATATATTGTGCCCATTGAACTGAGAAATGGTGTCAACAATTTCTTTCAGTTTCATATGTGGCGTAGGAAGTTGACGAAAATGATCGGCGGCAGGAGTTCGATTTCTCCTTAACTCTCGCTTGAGTAATTCTATCTCTGCCCGCAAGGTATCAATGTCCGTTGATGCTCTGGGAGAGCTCGCACCATGACGGAAGATTGGCTCGGGTTGCTCGCTCGCGTTGAGGACCCGGAACCTTCGGGGTGTATCCATTTCTTGTAATCTCGCGAGTTGGTTCTGTACTTCTATTTCCTTGGCCCAAATTGCTGCTTCTCTTTTTGTTAACTGCCGCTCGTACTCCTGGGCGGCTGCAATCATCAACTCCTTCACTGAATCCGTGCGTGACATAGTGATTAACCCTACGAATTTTGGCCGACCTTCTCCCGGATATCTTCAGCGTTATCCCGACCGCTGCCACCAAAATTTTTGTCCGTATGTTACGTCCCAGAAGCCGGGTCACGGTCTTGCGGCCGTTTACACCTGCCGGACGTACGTCCTCCCTTTTTGGTCAACCCTGGAGTTTTACCGGGACGGAGGATGAAGATATGACCGGGAGGTGGAATAGGGTCTTCTGTTTCGGATTAAATCAAAAGGCCGTCACGTATGTACACCGTGGGGTCTTGGAGCGTATAAAAATCGTCGGTGTGTTCCGCGATAAAATCAATGTAAGCAAAGTGGCACTTCTCGCACTCTTCTACCGGCCGATATATCGTTAAATTTCGCGAGCACCTGGCGCACAACACATCCGTGGGGTGGGTCGAGTGATCGTAATCCCCCCCCACTTCCCGTAAACCTCTCGTTACTAATAATTCGCGGCACTTGGTTAACGGCGCGTTCCACTGTACTTGTCGGGTGAAAACTTTGCGGCGCGTCCCTCCGTACCAGTCACGCTGGTAGTGTCAAGCACCGCGGGGTCGAATGACCCGGTGCGCGTGCAGGTTCTTTGAAGGGCCTTCAGTTAGTGCTCCCTGCCCCCACGTCGGGTCCGCCGCCTCCGTCGCGGAGCCGGGGCCTCTGGCTGATGGGACGCCTAGAAATAGATACGACAAATAAGCGTGCANTCTTTATTGCACCGTTCTCACTGTAGTACTCAAGATCAGGAAATGACGAGTGTGCACTCGTGTGCACCTTTCTTGTCAACGGAACAACAGGAAGTGACGAGTGTGCACTCGTGATGCACCTTCCTCGTACTTAGGAATGACAGAAAATGACGAGTGTGCACTCGTGATGCACCTTC